>NC_048221.1:39807835-40008842 GCF_002007445.2 Ailuropoda melanoleuca | reverse complement strand
AGAAGAAGAGGTATTATAAAATCCTATTTGAAGTAATTATAAGCAGTAGATCATCTGTATTGGGCAAGTCGACCACACTGGAAAGAAGGCAGTATAACCTTCATTGTTAAGAGCATTTGTTCCCAGTCATAGATCTGAGTTGGAATCCTACCCATGTTTTAAATAACTGCGTGGCCTTGGAGAAGAAATTAATCCCCTCTACGACAGTGTTTCACTGAAAGAGCACCAATGGAAAGACCTGCCTTGGAGGAGTGTCCTGGCAGATGGCATGATGTAATCACAGAAAGCCTTTATCACAGTTTGGTTCATGGACCTTCAGTAACAGACTTTACTAGGTTCATCATATTACTGTTATTATTGCATTTTAAATGCTGAATTCTTCTTCAATGATTGCTTGCCAGATACATATAATAATACAATCTTCCTCAAAGTTTGGATCGTGAATTCATCGATAGTTTCAGACACTGGTCTTGAGATAAGAGATCTAAGATTCCTCTTCTCAGGGAGCTTATATGTAAGTAATAAAGCAAGGGAAGGGATAGAGAGCAATTTGAGGATAAGAAAGCTGTTTTAGAATATATTCTCAAGTAATTGCCAGAACTAAGACAATGTTGATAGAGTCCATAGCACAATACCGGGCACATGTAAGGAGCCTAGTCCTGCTGGCTGCAATCTGTATTCTCTCAAAGCAGACCCAAATGGCAAATACCTCAGAATGTTGCCATAAGTCAACACCAGTGGTAATATATAGAGAATGTTATTCAGAAAGATGGTTAAATCTCAGACTAAAAGCTTTATTGTTCTTGCCTTTAAGTAAACAGGCCTGTTGGTGACCTCATATATGTTCCTCATGGATCACAGTAATTAAGTTTAAACCAGAGTCACTTTACCGGGTAGGGCTGGTCTAGCATGCAGAGAAGGTTCTGGAAATTAGTCTGGAATGGCTGAGAAATTTTTAGAGAGTCTTGGCAGAAAGAAATATATTAGATACAAGGGAATCATGTGAAGAGTATCCAAGAAAAGCCCATTTTGAGAACATTACTAGTTTTGTGTTCTTACCTACATCAGGTTACCTCCAGCTGCCAGGACCACTCACTACGCATGAGTAACAGACTGTCCTGTGGGGTTTGGAAGCACCAAAACAGACGTCTTTGACTACTGCTACCACAAAAAGTAAAACTTTCTTCTCCCTTCAGAAATTAAATGTTTGCCTCTATGCAAGACCCTTCCTGACTAGGCCTTTCTGTAGGGGGGGAAGAAAAGCCACACTCTACTTCTGTTTCCCCACTTCTGTATGAGAAATACAGAATTTTTTTTTTAATTCCTAATTGCCTCATGCCATAGCTCAAGAGATTCATTTCAAAGTAATGAGATAATCCTGAAGAGAGAGAACAGTAGATGTTGGTCAAGATTTGAATGTAAAGGAATGACAAAAGGGAGAAGAAACGATGGGTATATTTTCCAAGGTAATAACAATGAAAACATCTCACTTATTTTCACGGAAGTTCACCTTTCAATGAAAAGTCCTTGAGTATCTACAAAGAGATTTTCTTGAAAATAATGCCTACCTATACTTCTCCTCACAGACTTGTTAAGTCCTGTGGAGAACATTGTGTTTACAGCCACACCCTGGTGAAAAGACAGCTAGTGGGCTACAAGTGGTTGTGATGGTAGACGACCCCCAGCTGCTCAGGTGAGATGGCAAAACTGGAAGAGCCCCTACGAACCTGGGAGTAATCTGTTGCAGATGGTAACTTGCCTAGGGGAAGTTTGCAGATCTGAGCCACACACTTGTTTTTTGTTTTTGTTTTTTTTAAGATTTTATTTATTTATTTGACAGACAGAAACAGCCAGTGAGAGAGGGAACACAAGCAGGGGGAGTGGGAGAGGAAGAAGCAGGCTCCTAGAGGAGGAGCCTGATGTGGGGCTGGATCCCAGAATGCGGGGATCATGCCCTGAGCCGAATGCAGATGCTTAACGGCTGAGCCACCCAGGCCCCGAGCCACACACTTGTGGGAAGGAAATTATGCAGAGCTGTGAGCTGAGTCTTAGTCAAGTCTTGGTAAGTACATTTAACTTGTATTTTAGAAAAGATGATAGAAGATTTGGGAAATGATGAGATTATGGGCTTGGAATCAGCCCACAAGTCCTGAGTCTGCCACTCCCTTGCTTGTGCTTTCGAGCACATTACTTGATCACTTTAAATTCCTTTAAAATTCCTGTCAAGTGGAGGTTAGAAGTGCCTGCTTCTATTGTGTGGTAATTGGATGAAATAACACCTAGAACATGGTTCTCGTTCTATCTGAGGGAGTCGGTCCTCAGTACTGCGTGCTTAGAAGCGATTTCTACTTTTCTCCCACCCAGAATACTGCAAGAATGAGGAGGTTAGTGCTAACTTCTTAATCCTTGAAATGCTTTGTGCCTTTTATTCCATAGTTTGTATCATTTCATTGATCCTATTTGTAATCTTGCTTGCTATTCAAGGTGGAAACTGAGCCAGCAAATGCTATGTTGAAAGGAGAGGCCCACGGTTTGTTTGTTTGTTTGTTTCTGGTTCAGAAGAGAGAACAAAAAGGAAAAATGACCTCTTTACTGGTCCAGAACAACTTCTCCAAATGGTCATAAGTACATAATTTTAGGGTCCTGAGTCTATCAGCACTTGATTTCAATTATTCTTCCTTGATACTAAGGGGTATTTTTAAAGGGAGGGAAAAAAAAAAACAAAAGAATTGCATCAAAAAACTCTCCCTCTAACATATTCAGATCTCAATGTTTTAGTTGTTTTAAAGCCTTACTGTACAGGTTAAGGATAAACTTGACTTTTTGATACCCTAACATTTTTATGAATCAAACGTGCATGACACCTTGGCATATCTTTAGGCTCATTCATATTTGTGGGAGGCCTTTGTGAATCTGAATTAGACTCTGTTATGTTTTTTGGTTTTGCTTTTTGAGAGAGAAAGAGTGCTAGCTGGGGTGAGGAGGGGCAGGAGAGGAGAAAGAGAATCTTAAGTAGGCTCTATGCCCAGCGTGGAGCCTGATGGGGGTGGGGGCTTGATCTCAGGACCTTGAGATCAGGACCTGAGCTGAAATCAAGAGTCGGATGCTTACCCAGTCACCTGTTATTTTTAATTTTTTGAGAACCCTACACACTGTTTTCCATACTGGCTGCACCAGTTTACAATCCCACCAACAGCGTAGGAGGATTTCCTTTTTTCCACATTCTCACCAACACATTCCAATCTCTTATCTTTCTGATGTAGCCGTTCTAACAGGGCTCATCACACTTTTAAATGCCTTATGATGTTAATTGTTTCTCTACTCCTGAATATAACTTAAGGCAAGTCCAGGGACATGCCTGGACTTGTTTTAAGTGTTCTAGTTGATAACTGAACTTTCCTGTCTAAATCCAAATAAAATAATACAAAATCGCCCCCTTGCTCATCTCAGGTCTGCTGCACCCTGTTGGTCTCAATGGGAGAGGTAGGTATAGCTTCTCTCTTTATCTGGAACTTCTGTTTTTTTCCACTTTCTCACTAACCATGGCTTCTGAACAGAGAAAAAGGTAAGGAGGCAGGAAGGGACTTAATAAATCAGCACTTACTTTAGTTTCCTCAGTTGTGACCATGGACAGATCAAAGATGGCTGCACATTTTTAACGTACCCCCATCAAGAGATGGGGACTCTTTCCCTTCCTCTCTTACCTGAATTGGCCAGGAGCTGCTTTAACCAATGGACTATAACAAGAATGAGGCTAGGCCAGTTCGGGGCCTGTGTTTTAAGAGGACTGGCACCGTCTGCTTCGATTTCTTGGATCTTTGAACCACCATGTAAGAAATGACTGTCTTGAGAGCCACCATGCTGTGTGGATCCCAAGGTCCAAGGAGAGTCCATTGAGATCCCTCTCCTGGGTTCTTCCCATCCACCAACCCATCTTAGAGAATTCTTACTAAGTACCTTGACTAAGGACCTCCGTGTTCCAACACTTCTCACACTAGACGCTTTGGCTCGATGGCAGCTGGCCAGGGTTATTTTTGCTGATCTTTTCTGGCCCCTCGTGTGGTGTGTGGGGGTGAATGAAAGGAGGCACCAAGGACTCTCTCATGTGGTTGACATCTTATCCGAGGAAATTTGCAAACTGAGGCATTCATTGCCCCGACAAACTCTAGATTTACAAGCAAGACCAACGCAGCAGCAATTCCAATTTAATTCCAATCCACTGTGTACTCAAAATACAGGGGATATATAAAGTGGTCTCCTTGAAGACTCTCTTAAATTGAGATGAAGAGGAAGAAACGATTTTCTTCCCACTGCAAGGGAACAAGTTGTTGTGATGGTAACACCCCAAACCCTCCCCCCAAAACTTTGTTTTCTCACCCCTTAAACTTCTTATATTTATTTAGCATGAGTCAGGGGTTTGAGTCACAAAACTTGTTTTGCCCCATTTTATTTGGCAAGCCTCACATGGTGGTTGAGCTCCACACTCTAAAAATGGAATCTCTAGTCCTCAGGCCTCCTTTCAGATGTAGGTTTCAGATTCTGTTATCACTGCATTGTCTTTTCAGGGGTGGCTTGAGCCTGTTTTCTGTGAGGGCAGCAGGTAACATAATGCTAATCCAGACAGGAGCCTGAAGGGAGAAAAGACTTTGTCTTCCCCAGTCCTTAGAGCCCACAGTGTGGGCCAAGCTAAGATTTAAAACACAGGTTTTCCTCATTGATTCACACAGACAAGTGCCTGATGAGGTAAGCAGAAAGCTTTCCTTTTCCAATCTTAAATCATTCTTGGATCCAAATAAAATTGGACAATAACGGGCTCAGAATCTGAATAATGCAATAAAGCACAAGACACATTTGCATCTTTAGGCAAAGAGGGTGAGTGGAGGGGCTCCTTATGGAAGGCTTCAGTGATTAATCAGAAGCGGTCTGAGAAGTTTCTATAATGCTTGCTTGGGAGGAGACCCTAAAATCAAATTAAGGTTACTAGATAGAACCTGAGGGAAAGCTGTGTTATACGAAATCTGAGTATATATCTCTCTGTTTTATTTACATTTTCTCTAAAGCCTGGGTGTGTGTGTGTGTGTGTGTGTGTCCGCGCAAACAAGCGGCGGGGCAGATTAAAGGCATATAAATATATACACACATATATATGGTTCTGTAAATGTGTATATACGTATTTGTTTAACTTTTATATAAACTTGAGTCTCTGAAACTAGGGAATAACATAAAACAGACACACCTGAAAAAGGAAATATTAAAAATCAAACACAGACCTTACACTAAAATTTAAATAAAGTTTATAAGTGTAGGAGTATATAATAATCGGTGTTATACAAATGCTAAGGAAGAGAAACATATTTGAATAAAGAGTATTTAGAAAATAGAAAATAAAAAATTAGAAAAAGAAAATAGCCTGTAATTGAGTAAAACATTTTTTAAAAAATTTCAGGAATGCAAATGCTTTTGTAAGCTTTTGTTTACAATTACGTTTTTGCACTTACACCGATGTTAACTTGAAAAGATGCCTTAAATTTGACTTGTCAGTGTAAAAATGTCACTTGGTTTGCAAGACAACAGACTGTCAGATATACCTCATGGAAATGCAAGATGTTGTATTGCTATCAAGCCTAGATGCTAATTTTATCCTTGAGAGTTATTAGAAATCAAACTTATATAGTTTTCCAGAAAAGGGTAAACTTGTCTCTTTATTGTGAGAATGTAAAAGTTTGAAACCATCTGTCAGGCAGTCGCTCGTAGGAATTAACTTCAGACAATCAAGGACGAAGTTGTGCATGAGAACAGGCATTAATTCTGACAGCTTTATGTCTAAAATAAATAACAATACGATATGACGTGGGAGAGCAGGGTGAGTTTGTAAACAGCCCAACTTTAAGAAAATATATTTTCTTGTTTCAGAGAGAAAAATATGGATTTTTCAACATTTTTCAATATTTTCAATATTGAATCCCTGAATACAGTATTAAATACTTCAATATTGTTCGAAGAGAAAAATAGGGATTTTTTTCTCTTTTCTTCTTTTTTTTCTGTTCTGTATCTACTAAGATGTGTAGTCTTTACTTAATGAATTGTGCTTTTGATGTTTCCCTACTGTCTCATAAAATCTTCTAAAGCTGGTTTGTTTCACACTGTGTTATTTACTCAGAAGTTAGGTATGTATTTAACTCTTGAAAAGTGTTTCATAAATACCATCCATTATAGAAGGGATCAGCATATTTTTGTTATTGGTTTACTTGTCTCTCTACTCAAATAACAGTAACTGTGTCTCAGGCAGGGAATGCTTTTTATTTATCTTTTTATCTCTGGCATATAGCACTATGCTTGGTATTTGAGTGGAAATCAATAAAAAAATTAATAAAGTGAATTAACGAATGAGAGTTCTGGATCATTGTCTCTCATCTTTCAGTCTGATATAATCTTCTCATTCCTTTTGCTTCCTATACCAATCTCCATTCACTGACATTTCTGCATGAATCATGGGGAAAGGCAGGCAATGTCTTTTCTCTTAATTAACTGAGCACTCCACAGTCTCTCCATTTTCCAGCAAGAGACAGAAGTTAAACTAAGATTCATAAATGATTAAGCACAGCAGTAAAATCTGCAGTGCCTTTTTTTCCCATAAGCCTAGCAGATGATTTGCTGGAAATTTTTTTATTTCTATGGTCTTGTTGAGATAAAAGATTCTAGATTCCCTAATCTGCAAAATGAGAATAGTCATAGCAACTCAATAAGTTGTTGTGAGGATTAACATAAGTCCATGTAAAGCACAAATCATAGTCTCATCTAGATAAGAGCTCAATAAGTGGTTGTCATTAACTGAGACTTGACATTTTGAGTGAGCAATGCTTTATATCAGGCTCTATCCAGTTTGGGGACAGGAAATCAGTTACATAAACAAAGTCATTTTGTTCTTAAACTTTTTTGTGATTTTTCTGCATAAACAAAAGGGTTTTTAATTTTTTCATGACTATAGTATTTTCTCTACGTTGTCTATTTACATTTCATCTCTTTGTGCAATTATAATGTTTTCAAAAAACACCTAAGGACATGAAACTTTAATTATAAAGCATCTAGTTGTGTGGGGGGGATGTAATTTATACTGTCATTTTATTATTGGATCTGCAGAATTTTCATCCTTTGTGTGTCTCTCATTTCTTAATTAATATCCAATTATCTGTTGTGTGTAGGTCTTCATCTAGGCAGTGTGATATAGCAGTTAGCAAAGAAAATAGTGCCTATGTTCTCATGGAACTTTCATTCAATAAGAAGTAATAGGCATAAGGCAAGTAATCAGAAAATGAGCTGAATTATAGACTGTTAAGGAAATTCAGTCAGTGGGTTAATAATGGCAATGGAAGAAAGGGGAACTCGAGAGTGTGAGAAGTGAGGGGTGGTGGAAGATTTCAGCAAAAAGCTAAAAGGAGAATTTTCTAATCATAAAAGGACTTAAGACTACAGCTCTCTGAACAGAGAAATCATTAACTCAAAGACGTTGCGGCAAGAAGAGTCTGGACAAGAAAAAATGGAATCAGATAAAGTAGGCATATTGTTGACTTAGGTCATGATAAGGCAGCTGGATTTTATATCCAGTAAATGGGAAGCAATTTACTGTTTAAGCAGAAGAATGGTAGGATTTAAATCGGGTTTTTTTGGTTTTTGTGGGGTGATTGGGGGTGGTCGTGTTCTTTTGTTTGTTTTAAAGATGTATTTATTTATTTTAGAGAGAGAGCAAGCATGAGCGGGGGGGGGGGCAGAGGGAGAGAGAGAGCGAATCTGAAGCAGACTCTGCACTGAGCGGGGAACCTGCTGTGGGGCTCGATCTCATGACCCTGAGATCAAGACCTGAGCCAAAACTAAGTCAGACCCTTAACCAAGTGCACCACCCAGGTGCCCCTGAATTGTTTTGTTTTTTNGGCAGAGGGAGAGAGAGAGAGAGAATCTGAAGCAGACTCTGCACTGAGCGGGGAACCTGCTGTGGAGCTCGATCTCATGACCCTGAGATCAAGACCTGAGTGAAAACTAAGTCAGACCCTTAACCAAGTGCACCACCCAGGCGCCCCTGAATTGTTTTGTTTTTTATATTATACTGGCCACTGTGTGTCGAATAGATTGAGGCGGGGAAGCCAGTTGGGAAATTAGCGTGAAAGTCGCAATGAGCAGCTCTGGTGGGTGGGCTGGAGTGGAGGAAGCATGTGGAGAGAAATGGGAACCCCTGCAAGATTTTGGAGGTAGGATCAATAGTAGTGTTTGATGAATTCAATGTGGGGGGAGATGGGAAACTAGAAATAAAGTATGACTGACTTCGTTTTTATTTTATTTTTGCTTGATTGCTTAAAGTAAAACTCACAAACCAACCTATCTTAGATCATTCAAGCATTACCTACAGGATAATCCATGAAGATTTCTTCTTTAATGCATACTTGGTGTTTTTTATTTATACCATGTTATAAATGTTACCTTCTCTTCAGGTAGATTGTAAATTATTGTCAGCCAAAATCAAGAAATCCATCCCATCCTTATAGCAAGTTAATGTTTTTGGTCTAAAGTTCATTTTTATCTTCATCAAAGCTGCAAAGCTTAATTTTGTAAATTGAGTTTATTTTAGAAGGTAGTGTTGAATTCTTCTCCAATTAAACCACCTTAAGAAATTCAGATGAGGTCCTAAATGTATAATGCTCTAAGTGTGGTAGAATTTTTTTAGCATACTAATGTTTATTTGGTGATGTGTAAAAGGTATATAATCCCACAAAACTTCCAGATTTTTAAAATCCCTCTCAAGTTGATTTGTGGACCTTTTGTTCTGGAAAAGAAAAACCTCCCTTGATCTTATCCTAATATTTATAGTAGCTAAGATCAGGTACCAGTCATGGACATATTTTAGACATTAGCAATCACAGAAGGAGCAAAATGGATGAATGCTTTATATAGCAAAGATTGTATCTGCCTATAAGTGAGCAGTTTCTCCAATTTTTGACAATTTTTACTGACAAGTTGGTGAACCACCATTAATATAAATATTTTGGTTGATTCTTGACCATTTTAAACGTGTCCTTGGTAAGAACTATGTCCTTGACATTGATATTTTAGCAATCAGTTTTATCTCATGCTGTCTGGGAAGGAGAAGGCCAGATTGAACCACATTGTTTCAACTTTACTAAATACCACAAAAGTTCCCCAAGCCAGCATTACAAAAAAAAACTTAGCTTATTGCCCTTTCACTTCTGTATAACACAACATCAAAAACATTTTATCTGCCAATATGTGATTTCTCCAGTGACCTTTGACATTTTTGAGCATATATTCTCATGCATCATTAGAGGTTTCATGCCAAACCAATAACACAGTTCTCTGTTGTTTTCAAATGCCTCCTAAAGCAAAAGGTTAATGATCAATAAAATGCACTGAAATGGTTCTTTTTGCTGTCATAGCTCATCTATTTCTCTTTTCACTCAATATCCACATGCTTTTAATATTTCGTGAGTAGCTTTTGTTTTTTCATGTAATGAACAGTAACTAATGTGCTATTTTCTCTTTATAAAGTAACACTGTCTCAGACAGGATTCTATCCATGAAAGATGCCTTTCATTTGCCCTATGACAGTGGTTAACTCACTATTGGACAATTCTGTGCCTTTAAAAATTAAAGGTTGTGCATGAAATCTCCCATTTGCATGAGTTTGTACAAGGTTATAAAATTCATGTAAATCCTGTCTGGTTTAGGGGTTTAGCACTAGCATTGAATGCTAAAAAGAGATCTAATGCAAAGCTCAAGAATACAGCCTTCGGTGAGGTCTGGCTCACAGACTGTTTTTGTGCATAAAGTTTTATTGGGACACATCCATTCCTATTTGTTTGTGTATTGTCTTTAGCTGGTGTTATGTTTCTTTTTTTTTTTTTTAAGATTTTATTTATTTGTCAGAGAGAGAACACAAGCAGGGGGAGCAGCAGGCAGAGGGAGAAGCAGGCTCCCCACCAAGCAAGGAGCCTGATGCAGGATTTGATCCCAGGACCCCGGGATCATGACCTAAGCTGAAGGCAGATGCTTAACTGACTGAGCCACACAGGCACCCCTACTTTCATATTTCAGTGGCAGAGTTGGGTAGTTGAAGCAGAGACTCGATGGCCCTCAAAGTCAAAAACATGGCCCTTCATGGAAAAAAAATTGCTGGAAAAAAATCTACATAAAATTAAGCCTGTTTAGTTTTGAAGCTATGTAATCACAAGAATATACACTAGTTGACATTGTGACATTGTATAGCTTGACAGTTCAAAATTTTTGTCATATAATTTGAGAGCTATAGAAGGTAAAACTTGCAAAGCAAAACATAACCTTTTGTCCCTTTTTGAAATATAAAGTTCAATATTAGTCAGTGTTTGTATACACCTCAAAAAAATAGACCAAACATAAATAAATGGTTATACCTGCAGAGAGAAGGAATTTTGTCTTTTTTACTGCTATACTATTAAAAACTATAATTTCAGAATCTCTCTCTAGTAGGCACATGATTTGTTAGTATATTTTTCTTTTAAATGGATTTATTCCTAAAGTCACCTTCGATAGCCCTGTCACAATTCATTGTAATTATCATATTAAACATATTTCAAGGAAGAATTTTCAGGATTTTTGTTAAAATTGTTATTAAATAATGCTACTTTACAATTACCTGAAACACAAAGCACTATTGTAGTCCACAATTCTCTTGACCTCCATTACAACCCAATGAAATGGAGCCAGTATTTTAAACACTTCCTAGACAGCAAAAACAATGCATAGAGTACGTAACTTCTGTGTGCGTATACAGATGAAGATGATGATGGTGATTGATGATGGTGGCGGCCAACTCATCATGTCTCTCATGTTAGGATAATTGCTTAGAACAATCCAATGAGGTTGGTGATGTTATCCCTGCTTTAAAAAAGGAAACAAAAGAAGAACAGGTTTTGAACGGTCATGTGTTAGAGCCCAGAAAAGTATCTAGATATTTGACACTATTCCCCAATGCTGGTTCTCAACCATTAACATTGTCAGAGTGCCTCCCAGTAGGTTGAATGAGTACATTTAGGGTAGAATGAATTAATCAAGAATATTGAAGTTCTATGTACAAGCGGTTGTGTCAGGTTCTGTGCTTTTGAAGAGTTAAACTAAATTTTATTATACTCCTACTATATATATCAGACCCCTCCTAGATGCTGGGACTAAAATTTTCACAGAGACTTTAAAAATAGTCACGTCTCTGTAATCCTAATGATTAAGTAAAGCTACCTATTTGCCTTTTTCCCTCTTATTACAAGTGCCACTTTTATAAATATCCTGGCTAATTTGTATGCATGTCTGTAAACTTGTGTTCTAGAGATGTGATTGTAAGATAAAAAGGTAGACATATTTAATATTGATAGATATTACTAATGACCCTCCGAAATGGTGTCCCTAAATATTCCCATCCCATCTTTACCAAGATAGTTGTTTACCCATAGCTTGGCTTTTATTAAGAAAGTTAGAACCACTAGAATATCTGCTGATAAAGATTAACCCATCAGTACACATGACCTACATCTTAGTTCTTAATCACTCTGAGGTTTTTAGCATATTATAATATGTTTTTCTTTATGTGGGAAAAAAAATGAGCTAGTTAATGAATTCAACTAACACTCATTCAGTAAGAATGGGGGATGGGTGAGTTCCCATCCTATGAGGACATATTCTGAGAAGGCTGTCAGAAAACTAACTTCTGGGGCGCCTGGGTGGCACAGCGGTTAAGCATCTGCCTTCGGCTCAGGGCGTGATCACGGCATTATGGGATCGAGCCCTACATCAGGCTCTTCTGCTATGAGCCTGCTTCTATCTCTCCCACTCCCCCTGCTTGTGTTCCCTCTCTCTCTGATTGTCTCTATCTCTGTCAAATAAATAAATAAAATCTTAAAAAAAAAAAAGAAAACTAACTTCTGACTTCTTGCATTATCTGTTTTATGTTGCACGGGCTAATTCACCTCTTTGGTCTTAGGTTTCCCATCTGTCACATGAATTTATATTAGATCACTTTTAAGTTCTTTTTAGGTTTCAGTTTTCATTAACATGTAAATGTGGATATAATTAATAATGTAATACTGTTATTTCTTAATTTTTTTTTTTGCTTTCTTCCATTTCAAGAATTTGTGACTTAATTCTTTTAGAAAGAACTGTAAATCGGAGGCATGGATCTTTCCATTTTCCCCACCTTGAGTATAAGCTCTGTTGGTATCTACCTTGTCCACAAACACATCGTGCTCATACTGCATACTAGGCTTTTGATGGACAAATCAAATAGTGTGACTCTTTTAGCTGAATGCAAAACCATTCAATAAAGCAAAGCTGAAGATGGTTCAACTTTCGATTTAAGCCTGAACATGACATCATAGATAGGACTGTTAGGGCCTTAGCTGGCTGCAGTTCTTTACGTATTTCCCCATACACCGGAAGATTTCCAAAAATTGTGATAGGTTGGATTTTCAAAAATTATGATAGGCCATTTAAAAAATAGCTTTGGGCATTTCTTGAGTTAATTATTACAGGCTGTCCCAAAATCTGAGTACTTAAAGTAACTCACACATAAAATCTAAAATTTATATAACTTGGGATTTGTGAGGATATTGAATTTTGCATCCTTTAAGTTGATTAAGCATTTATAATAGATCACTGAATTGTTGAAATGTAGGCAATAAGTCTCTCTTTTTTTTAAGATTTTATTTATTTATTTGACAGAGAGAGAGACAGCCAGCGAGAGAGGGAACACAAGCAGGGGGAGTGGGAGAGGAAGAAGCAGGCTCGCAGTGGAAAGCAGGGAGCCTGATGCGGGGCTCGATCCCAGGACCCTGGAATCACGCCCTGAGCCGAAGGCAGACGCTTAACGACTGAGCCACCCAGGCACCCCAATAAGTCCCTTCTTAATTCATTTGCTCAACAAAATTTGACCACCTTTATAAGCCAGGTGCCACTCTAGGTGCTGGGAAATATAGCCAGTGAAGAAGGGAAAAGAAATTCCTGCCATTGTGGAGTTTGCACCCTTGTGAGATTTTGTTATGTTAGTAAGTGGCAATGATCGAGTCTAATGCTTTGTTTTTTTAAAATCCCTAGACTTGGCTATATCAGAAAATTTTTTCCTTGTTGTTCTAGTAAGAGACCACCATGTTGATGGGAGAAATACCTTGATCCAAAAGAATAAATCTGTAATCACATCAACATGAGTTTACTCCTTGGTGAGTCAGAAACTGTACCAGGTTGAGTTGTTCCACGAAGAAACTTTTATTTGCAGCAAATAAGGAGATCACAGGGAATGGCTCCCAAAGCTGTGACTCCCCCAAAAGAGGGTGAATGAGTTCCTTTTGTATAGGGTTACAATGAATATTTTGATAGGGATGTCTTGTCATCCAACGCAGAGGCAGGCATAAGGTAATGTACACATTTTAAGGAAACATGTCTATACATGCGTTGTATGTCATGTAAATGAGGCTGAGGCTCCTCCTTGGGTGGATTTTAGTATTAAAATGAGGTAAAGGTAATTGTAGGTCATTCCAGAGGCCACTCCATGGTCCATCTGTGCAGGCATGAGTCAGGTTTATCTCCAACAGTGTGGGTGGTCTGGGCCAGTGGGAGATGTTGTCAGGGCAGATGCCATCACCTAGGGGTGGTTATGTTTCATTTGTCTGAGTTAAGAGGAAAACTTGGAAAGAAGAGCTTAGGGAAAAGTGTAAGACAAAGGTTAGTGAGTACAAGCAGGTGGGCAGTCAGGGCCAGGTCTTGGGGTTTAGCTGGTGATAAATCCACTTTAAAGTAAAATAGTGATATTTAAACTTTGTGCATCTCAAACACTTGAAGGATCTTCTAGAAGCAGTGATTCTTTCCCCAGGAGGAAAAAAATACATTTAGGCATTTAATTCGTAATTTGGCACATAATTCCAAGGGCCCAAGGATCACCCATACATCCACACAGCTAAAAGCTCTGATCTAGACCAGCTGTTTGACAAGTTAACAAAATTAAAGATAATGTGCCATTAGATATTTATTGAGCTATTTTAAATGTATAAATCCATTATATAGTTCATTTAGTGATTGATTTATCCACACATATTTGATTGACTGTTAATGCCTTTATGTGCCAAATACTGTGCCAGGCAACACTATTATTCTCAAAACAAATTTTGATATTATTCCCTAATATGTGAGTTTCATTGTAAAACCCATCAATGGAATATCTTGCCTAAACCGAGTTCAATGTTTACATAAAATTCACAAGTAATCATTTCTGCATTTCCAAGCATTGCTCTTTCTAGTTTTTCTTGGGACTTAACTAAACAAGAGGACATTTGTTTCTTGCTTTTATCAGCCCTCAGACAAGAGGATTTGACTATGTAATTATTAAAAACCTGTATTTCATACAAAACAAGTATAAATATTAAAAGCCTGTGTTTCATATAAAATAAATGTAAGTAAAAATAACTGTAGGGTTACTCATGACACATTCCAATGCATTAGCTTTGTGAAGTGCAGGACTGTACATAAGACTCAAAGAAGCAGCTCCAATCACTGAATTCCAAAAGACAAGTCACTGAACCCCTTGTATATCTGTCAAGTATCTGTAATAATTTGAAGCACCATATTAAATACTGCATATTTTAATTAACTAACATGGTTTAATTTTTCCAAGTGGCATTGGCAAGTTTTAATGTAATAAGCATTACCAACTTTAGATCAGGTCTTTTGAGACCAAATGACACACCAGAATTACAAGTAGAGAGGGACTGCCATGAAATTATGCATTGATTTAAAATCAACACATTCAAAGATCTTGTGGTGGCAAATGAGGTTTTAGTCCCCGAACAGCCTTTTCGTGACTGAGTGTTTACATCCATGTATTGTTCTTGTCCACGACTAAGTAGTTATAAGAAACACAAACCTTTCCTTTTGAGATAACTTTTTGCAAGTGTATCCAGAGAGATTGTCACTTACCAAGTGATGCAGCTTTTTTTTCCTATTGAAACTAGCATAGAATACAATACATAGAATACCTCTGTAGGCCTCTCAACACTCAGTATCCCTTAAAATATTAAAAGAATATTATTTATCTTCAATGAAAAGAAAAGAAATACATTAACAAGGGGAAAGGTGAACATATGTTAAATTTTTTCTTTAAATAGAAAGTTATGAGATCATCTATGCCATCTGTAATAGTCTTTCCCTCAATTTAATTTCAGCAATGTATATTACTGAACTCGAGAATTTAATTGAATAAATCATGAAAAACTTACCCTTCTAGGTTCCATTTCTGACATGTAGCAGGTGAGGATCTAGGACTGACCTTTCTTTTGAAAACAATCAACAAAATGGAAAAGAAAAGAAATTCATATGTAGTCTGACACAAGAGTAAAGAACTTAGAGCAATAGCTGAGTGAAGCCCAGACCCTGAGATCGATTGGAACACTGAAGCCAGCTTTCACCGTGAATCACATGTGCAAATCCCAGGTTTTTTGAGTGTCGTTTTTTGTATTTCACAGGACTGGGGCGGGTGCTGGTACAGAAGAAAACAATTTTAAGGCTGAGCCCCTATGAGGAAGTCAAAGCAGAAATCCTCTTTTCTTCTAGTTGGAACTCCAGCGTACTATTCTCTTCATATAAAGGTGAATTAGAAATAACTCTAATTCCCAGATGAAAATAGGAAAATTGCCTGTCTCCAGACTTGGTCCCGAATGAAGGAGTAAAATATCTCCCCTCAAAATATATAAGCACAAGCTGACATTTGCACAAGTTTGCAACATAAATTCATCCTAAATGGTCAGTCCAAAAACACTGATTCAAGCCAGGAATTTAGATGTGTTTCCAATAGGAGTATATTTAAGCCCCATACCAGAACTAGATGATAACCCATTCAGTAAGTGCTAACTTTATCCCATGCCTCAGAGAAGCTTCCTATGTAAGTTTACAAACAAAATGGGCAGCAAGCAGTTAAAAATCAGTAAGCATATAAGGTAACAAGGCACTATGAATGACAGCCATCAGAAATAAGAGAAAGAATATGGGGCGCCTGGGTGGCACAGCGGTTAAGCGCCTGCCTTCGGCTCAGGGCGTGATCCCGGCGTTATGGGATCGAGCCCCACATCAGGCTCCTCTGCTATGAGCCTGCTTCTTCCTCTCCCACTCCCCCTGCTTGTGTTCCCTCTCTCGCTGGCTGTCTCTATCTCTGTCGAATAAATAAATAAAATATTAAAAAAAAAAAAGAAATAAGAGAAAGAATAAAATCACCTCGTATATAAAATGTATAAATTATCATCATCGTGATAAACGGAATAACTAATTTCCTTAGAAACACCTGATTATCTTAGACTCATAATATCTTAGAGCCACATTTCCTTGCTATTATTTTTATTCATTGAAGACACAATAGCAATGTGTACTGAGAAGATAGTATTTAGTGTAACAGAGTTACTGAAGTCTAGCAACTGGAATAGTACAACATCTGAAGAGCTACCATATTTGGGAGACTACTTTTATTTAATTTTAGGAAGGGAATATAAAGGCTAAAAAGTATGGGCTTGAAATCAGACTAAGATCGTTAACCCTGTAATATACTTTTCCAACGTCCCACCTAGTGGTGTATTTAAATTCTAAGCTTTGTACTGTTCATTGTAAAAATGGTCTCACGATATCCATATTACCAATGTCTATAGTGGGTTGCAGTAAGAACTGAGACAACACATGTAAAGCATATGTCATAGTTGAGTGTAAAATAATCTCTTGGGTCATGATAGCATTGTGTCTTTTCCTGTGCTAGTCTCATGCAACACAGTAGCTTACCATTCTATGTTCATGAGAAGAAGGGTCACCTGTCCCCACCAGTATGAGTTAGTCTGATTTATCCCATGCATACACTGATCCTAGGTTTAAGACTACTCAGTCTGCAGGTGGGTGAATTGAGCCTTTAATTTATGCTTTCAAATTTGTGGTGCATAATTGTGCACCACATCTCAGGAAAATGTGAGACTTGTCTGAGACTCATCTGTCAGCTTACAGTATAGTTTCACTGGCTGATTAGTTTCACTAATCAAATATTAGAACTTTTCAAGTGCTTCCTCAGTGCCTTCTCATAAAAAGTGGACATCTGTTTGGTCTCTGTGATATTTGGTCTATTAATCCTTTCTCTGACAATGAGAAACCCAAATCCCATGTCCCTTAATGTATTTACTCATTTGGTCAATCTCCCTGTGTGCAGAAATGACACCATCACCTGTCAACACACTCATCACATCTCCTATCCCTGTCCATGTTCCTATACTTTGTACTGTACACTGTCCCCCACTAACCACCCCACCACATCCTCTCCTTGCATAGTCATCCTCAGCTAGGCTGATTTCCCTAGGGGATGACACTTTCACCCTTCTCTGACTCTGATACTTGTGGCAGACCATCTTCCACAGAGATGTCCTCCATACCCTTCTTGGGCTCTAACACCCCATACCAGGTAGCCCTCCAAAGCCTGCTTGGACTCTGACACAGAACACAAGACTACCTCCTTCACTCCACCCCACAGTCATATACAATCATCTGATCTCTGATCACCACCATGCCTCCCACCCCTCTAAACCCCCATCTGGATACCTGCCTTGCTCACCTTCATCTGATGACTCTAGGCCTGTTTTACTTCAGAAGGGAATGCCATGTTAAATTTAATCATGAGGAAAGTGAAGCTAATCAGTTGATGTTGGAGGCAAACTGAAATTATACTTGGAATTCTAGAATATACCCGTTCATACTTATTTACATCTCCCAATTACTATCCAAGTGTTGAAGTCTCCTTTGTCTCTGAGGATGTTAGTGCAGGACAGAACTTAGGAAAACATATGTAACAGACTAAAATATAGAGTTTATGTCCACAGATATATATATCCAGTACTGTCAAAGAATCCCAGATTTTTGAAAATTAATTTAAATTTTATGATGTATGCGTTTTATTAGAACTAATTGCAAGATAGAATTACAGGGTTCACTTCGCAGGAACTAATACTTGAGATTTCCTGGCTGATTTATTTGAGAAATGGTTTGTCTATTAACACTCTTATCAAATGCCCTAAGATCTAAAGATTATGTGAATAATAAAGACTTTTCTAAATTAAGTCCCTAGATTGGGCTTTTGAATGGAAAATATTTTCCAGGGGTGTATGGAAGGACTTTTAAGACATTTCAACATGTTTGCTTTGGGACATTAGAATCATGATAGAGTAAAGGCAGAGGTGTCTCCCAAGAAAAGGCTAAAATCACTGTGTGTCAGGTAAAATCAACAATGCCCCTTAGGCATATTTCTGGTGTTTTAGATAAAAAAGAAAAAGTCCAGCCATCCTCAGCATGTCTACGTATGGCAAGGCACAAATCTAAGTAAAAATATTGTCTCCCATCTCTCTCACCTTCTTCTGAGAACACTGTTTTAAACTAGACTATATTTTCTATGAAATTTTCATTTATATCTAAGACCGTTCAGTCCAGATATAGGAGCTGTTAATATCCAGGGTTTTAGTAAATTATACACTTCATCTCCTGGATAGAAGAGAAACCTTATGCAAACCCTTTTCATATATTACATAATTCCATATGAAATTTCTAGTATAATTCTCTTTTTATTACTCAGAACTCATTAAGGAAGAGATGTGCATTAAAACAGTATGCACATAATGAGTAGTGATTTTCATGTTAAAACAAAGTAGACACCTACTTGCAACCTTTTATGCCATTGGCATGATATCTCCATTTGCTTGCAAATACGTTAGGCTGTCAATCAGTTTCACTCACACACAAGGAGACTCTCTTTGAATATTTCCTGATTATTTTTTGAAACATAATTTCAGTGCTTTAATACAAGTTTTCAGCAGCTTTGCTATATTTTATTTTGGCACAAAAAACAGAGAAGATGGAGATTTTCACATTCTCATATGAATATGGTATCATGAGAAATAGTTCATGAATTTATTAGAACTGCAGAAGTGATACCTTTTCTAAATAATTTACAGTTGGAGAATGAAGTGAATATCTAAGAGAACTGATCATTTTTAAAGACAAGTATTTCACTGCAAGTAGATGCCACTCCTGAACGAATTGCCATAATTCTCAGTAGTTGCATTTAGTCTGAGATAATAATTCTCTCTGGAGACCAAACCCCGTGTCCCCAAGTACCAAAGATGGTACATGAAAGTTTTGTTGAAGGTGGCCTTTCACATTAGTATTTAATTCAAATCGTTAATTTCACTGAGGCAAACAATGCCACGAACATTGTGATATCTTACAAAGATAAAAATGATTCTGAAAATATTTTTTAGTTGTCAGGAGCTCAGACTGAGGGTCACACATAAAGTTCAGTCCTTAGAAATGCTACTTAACAGCTATATGACCTTGGGCATTTCACTTCAGTATAAATTAACCTTCAATTTATTTGACTGTTTAAACAAATGAACACATAAAATACAACATTAAGCATATATTTATATATTTTTAATATAAAAGTATATAATGTGAGATATATAAAACAGTGCTTGCCTCTGTAATGGTTGAGGACTAAGTTACAATGCACGGCACAGAATTTATTCCAGGGGGTAGAAAGTATGTACTAATTTCTTTAAAAGATGTAACTGTTATGAATGACAAGGCAGAATGAGTTCTTCTAATCAGAGTTTAAAACAGAAGGAAAATGATCCTCCATGTCAAAGAAAAATTTTTTTATTTAATCATGGCCACTTAAGTAATTTATATTAAGATACTATTTTCCAAACATGACCTTGCTATGAAACACTGCTCTGTTTCAGCTGAGGGAGAGATTATCTCCCAAGCTAGTGCAGAGAAAAGCAAGGTCTATATACAAATATGAAAAATGTAATTTTTTCTTGCATAAAATAGATTATTTTTGGTGCTGAGTAAATATCCCAAGCATTTTGTTTATTGCTTCAAATTGCATGAAAATGTAGATTTCATAGGTAGGACTCACTGACTCCGCTGATGACATCTCCTAAGCAAACTGGTTAGTGCATGGCATTGTTAAAGAGCTGGCTGTCACCTGAATCAGAACTGTTTGTCATAGGGTTCATCTCATAGAATGTCATTAACTCGGGTGCCAAGCAATTTGAGTAAAAAAACAAAATATATAAAGAAGTCTCCAGAGCAAGACAGAGTTGCTGTTTGTTTTGTTTATTGATCCCTGTGAGTTTAGCCCCCTAAACCAGTCTCTGGTCAGCTAGTCGTCTGGGCAGAGCCAAATGGAAATCCATTATACTTATTTCTTCTGGTTTCAAGATATAGACTAAGTGAACCATAAGATCATATTTACTCTGTGGATGCTTATGGAATGGAACCAGAGAACCATTAAAAAAAGAAAAAGACAATTTCTAAGCTAGTTCAAAGTCTTTCCCTGGAGATTTGTGATATCTTCAGTCCTGCCCTTAGGCCTTTGAATCCAAAGCCTAAACTAGCCACTGTGCAACATTGCTTTTACAGATACCAATGACCAACGTGGTTAAGAGTTATTTTTTTATTGAACTCCAGACATACAGAGAGAGCCCTGCATACCTGTGATACCACCTCAAGAATGCTCATTGGTGTCTCAAACTGAAAATGAACTCCTGATCTCCCCGTCCCTGAACTTGGAGGAAGTGACACCACTATTCATAGCCTTGAGAATTCCACCTTGATTCAGCCTTTTTCACTTCATCACCAAAGTATCCTGATTGTCTTTCCTTCTGAATGCGTATCCAATTGGCTCCTATTTTATCATGCTCTATCACCATTTTAGTCCAAGCCACCATCACGTCTGGTGTGAAATACTACAATAATTACCATCTCCCCATCCTAGTCCTCTGTAGTGCGGTCCCATACCACATCAGCCACAGGGATCATTTAAAAAAAAAAATCCAATCTTTTCATACCACACCTAACTTGGAACTCTTCAAATGTTTTCTATTGTTCTTAAGTCATGAATGTTGTGGTCTCTGTGCCCTTCCCTCCCTCTTTCCTGCTCTGCTCCAACCACATGGTTCTTCTCTCTCCACAACACAAAATAGTTTCCCAAGACAAGTGTTTCTTTCGTGCTTTTCTTCCCCCTATATTGGTCCTCAGTTGAAACTTAATCCACTCTTATGCCCTGTAATTTATAGAAACCTGTAATTTTCCCTGATGTTGGTTGTGTCATGAAGCCGGAGACAAACTTATTTCATCCATAGCCCTGATACGAAGCCTAGTACCAGGTGTAGGTTCTTATTTATTTGAATAAATGAGAAAGAAAAGAAAAGGTGGTAGAGATTTTTAAATCATTAGCTTAAAATTTAGGGAGCTTTTTGTGAGGTACACAATTGTTTCTCTAAGGACCAAATGAGGAAAAGTGATTAAATTTAAACTAGAGTGATTTACCCATGAAGAATTTTGCCAACAGGGACATGAGGAAAATCTGTCAAAGATTTGACTAAGACATCCCCCTGGATATCTGTATTAGTGCTGCTTTAGAACATCTTGAAAGCCAATGATTACATAAAAACATATGGTGATGATAAATTCTTATGCATTCATTATTATGTAATATGTTTATGTATGAGACAACTTTCAAAATATCATTGACATTTTGCCTCATTGAGTCTTTGAGGTGGCTGCTTCCCAAATCCTTGGCTCCTAATCTGGCTGTCACCCTGCCAGCTCTAAAGGTACAGAGAGGGTGCTTGAACAGGTGAACTGCCATTAATGGTAGAGTTTCTCTCTCAGATTCCTTTCTGATTTTTGACCTGAACAAACAAGTCTGAGTGATTCTGATTCGAGAGCCTTATGAATTCGTAGCAATTTGAATTTACTCTGTTGTAAAAAGCCTCCATTACCGAACAAGCATAAGTAAGCTTAACAACTCCTTTCTTTAACCAAAAAGAATCCTTATTTTATTGAAGTAAAGATTCCACGCAAAATTGTTAGACAGGATAAATACATTCAGTAAAGTTTCAGGACACAAAATCAATTTACAAAAATCGGTTGCTGGGGTGCCTGGGTGGTTCAATCAGTTAATCGTCTGCCTCGATTTTAGCTCAGGTCATGATCTCAGGGTCATGAGATTGAACCTGCATCAGGCTCCGTGCTGGGCATGAAGCCTGCCTAAGATTCTTCCTCTCCCTCCCCCCTACCCCCCTCTAAAACACAAAACAAAACAAAAAAGATTTTTTTTCCTCTCCCTCTTTCTTCCCTTCCTGTTCTCTGTCTCTCTCACTCAAAAAAAAAAAAAAAATCAGTTGCATTTCTATATACCAGTGAAGCATCTGAAAAAGAAGTAAACAATCTCATTTACATTATGACTAAAAAACAAAACATGGGGGCGCCTGGGTGGCTCAGTCCTTAAGCATCTGCCTTCGGCTCAGGGCATGATCCTGGAGTTCTGGGATCGAGCCCCACATCAGGCTCTTTTGCTGGGAGCCTGCTTCTTTCTCTCCCACTCCTTCTGCTTGTGTTCCCTCTCTCACTGGCTATCTCTCTCTCTCTGTCAAATGAATAAATAAAATCTTAAAACAAAACAAAAAAAAGCACATGAATTTAACCAAGAAAGTGAAAAATATATACACATAAAATGGTAAGATACTGTTTAAAAGAAATTAATCAAAAAACAAATGGAAAGATTAAAAAGAAAAGAATCCTTATTAATGCTCCCATTTCCCTACCTACCTCCTCATGAGGAGGGGACTGACCTGTCTTGGGCGAAGGAAAGGTCCTGGTTCCTATTATGCTTTGTTTTCTAAAACCAAGGGCAATGATCAATAAGAAAAATTCTAGAGGTCCTCTACTGTACCAGGTATTAACAACTGGTTGCTTACTTCCTGAGTAGCCTGAAGGGGATGGCATCGGTAGAGAGGTGAAGGACTTACTTGTCTCAGTGAAGTGGCTATGGAACAACCTGTACAGAAGTGTGTGTGTGTGTGTGTGTGTGTGTGTGTGTGTGTGTGTGTTTTAATTTTGACCATCAGTACAGGTAATGTTATCAGTAAAATACGAATCTTACCGAGATTATCCCTTATAACTGTGTGATTGAACAAATTGTATTGGTGAAACTGTTGCTGTTATTTGCTTAGGAAATTATGCTTTGAAAAAATTTTTTTCTAATGATGAAATGGGTAAAATCTCCTAGATCCATGGCTCTCAAAGCATCCCCTTGGAACTCTTGAAACTTGTTAGAAATGTAAATTTTCAGTTTCCAACTCAGATCATCCTGGGGTGGGATGGGGCAATTAGTGTTTTAACAAAGCCTTCTGGATGATTCTGATGCAGCCTCAGGTCTGAGAGTCATTGTGTTAGATCAGCAGCCCACTTCACGTGTGTTAGAATAGAGTCGCCTCTGACAATATAAAGCAACTTGATTTAGGATCTATGTTAATGCAAATAGGTGTTGTCAGGTATGCAGCTGCTGGATGAGAGTGCTTAATCATTAGCTAAGTGACTGCTTTTTGATCATCTACCTCCCAGCAGGCAATTCAAATGCAGGTTTCCAGAAAATTACAAAGTACTACATGTCATAGACATTCATAGTCATTGCTAATTGTCAAAAATCTTAAAACATAAACCTGTGAATACCAGTAGTCTACTGCATTCATTCTAAAAGCGTAACATTTAGTATGGTGAAAATAGATCTTGAAGGTGCAATAATTAATAGGATCTGTGATTACATTCATATTGACTTTTTAAAGTAGGTAAAATGGTATTGCTGTATTTAAAGGCACTTAAGAAGTCAGATTACTATTCTACCTAGGAAGGACATATCTATAAAAAAAGAAATCAGGGTCATTATAATGTCCTCGGAAAGTAGTCACTTGAAATATTATATTTAGATGGTAAAGATTAGATTCCAAATCCTTTTCAAAGAAAGAAAGACAAATATAGTTTTTCAGGTCACGTCTGAATTCAGTCAGACTTCAATCATCTCTCCATCCAATGAGGGGCCCCCAATTCAAACGCTGCCACATGCAGTGGAAAAAGGCTCAACGTTTGGCACTGATCTTGTCCAAGCTCAAATGGTGTTTTGAAATGTTCTTATTACACATTCCTTTCTCTCCTTGAAAGGCATATTCTAATTATATTTCATCTGCTCTTTAGTTTGTGGATAGAAACTCCAGTTTAGCAATAGAAATAGAAAGTTCAAGACTAGAGATCCAAGCTTTTAATGGTTCACAAAACAACAAACATTGACAAAGTACTGGATAAATATTCTCATCTGAAGATATTAATCACAGCTCCAATTGTACAATGGGTATGAGATCTTCTGAGTCTTTGCTTAAAGAGCCTTTGTACCTTTATGTGATTTTTTTTAGAATTATAACTATGTTTACCTCCATTGTGTTATGGTTGAGTGAATTTCTGTCTCCATGCCTGCATCCACACCTTGCCTTCTGTCTAGCTGCGGTTCTTGCTTGTAACTGAAGGCCCATTCCATTTCTGCCTATCGCCACTGCTGTTTTCTGCTTATGGCATGTGAGGTGGTCTCTGTTGCCTGTCCAGTCCAGAGCCTTACCATATGTAGGAAATTACCGCTTCCTCCTTCTGTGTGTTTTACTAGTACTGTCAATCTAGGGTTGGCTTACTCTTGTGGTTGTACAGGTTGGACAAGGGTAAAATGTGGCCTGAGCTTCCAGTTCCAAGCCCTGGCCCCGTGGTCCTGGAGGAAGAGGAACATTTTGAATGCATCTTCCCAGAGAAGGTGCTTCCTTACAATTATCTGCCTCATAGAGGAGACCTTATTATTTACACAAAGGATTTGGTAGGGTCTTGCTCCTAATAAAAGGAAGAAGCCAAAAATGAAATGGATAAGCCCTTAATTACTTTCTGGGAAGGTAATAGCAAGAGGCTAAAACTGGAGAAGGCGCAGACGCCCCCTGTTCCATTCCTCTCCGTGGGACTGCACACCAGTGAAGGGCCAGAAAGGGGTTATCTCACTGCTGAGCGGGAGCCCTGTACAAAAACTCTGGTAGTTTTATGGACCCTGAAGCTGAGGGGAGGAGAATGGGTGAGGTCTAGGTGTAGAAATATACTAGGTACCGAGTCTGAGTGGAGAAAACTGTCTTCGAGATTTCCTCATCCAACCCCACCCCTACTTGCATAAGGAGGCCTCAGCAGAGGTCCCAGAGGAACAACTCAGCCTGAAGCCTT
Organism: Ailuropoda melanoleuca; assembly: GCF_002007445.2. Classification (NCBI taxonomy): domain Eukaryota; kingdom Metazoa; phylum Chordata; class Mammalia; order Carnivora; family Ursidae; genus Ailuropoda; species Ailuropoda melanoleuca. The sequence goes on along the minus strand of NC_048221.1, from coordinate 39,983,660 downwards.
GGAGAAAGAGACCTAGGAACAAGATTCTGGGCTAGGAGTGTAAATATGTGAAGAGCATGACCGGCCAGGGGGTCTGCGTGCTTGACTGCACTCCCCTTCAGAGACTGCCATGCATTGGCTGGGTCCCAGGTCTGGTGTGGAGAGGGCAGCTTTCCCACAAGGCCTGCTAGGTAAAGCCTCTGTAGCTGTTGCCTGTGGTCAGGCCTGAAGGATCACACCTGGAATTTTAATGGGGAGCTGGATTCCCCACTAATGTTTGTCTTCTTACTGCTTCTGTTACCCCTTTCATGTGTCCTGAAAGCTGTACTGTAATACGTAAGCCCTTAACGAGGTTTTCTTCTAAATTAAGGTTTTACCTTATTTGATCTCTAGCACTGATGCGTTGTAAGAATAACCATAAACCTCTTGTATTTGCAGTGTCTAGCAAAAGAGCTTACCTCTCCTCTTTCTTTTGGAAACATAGGACCTTTCCAGACTCTCTTGTTGGAGGTAGGCACCCTTTCTGTGACAGCACCAGGCATGTATTATGTGTCCCAAAAATAATTGCTGACTTAAATATAGATGATCTCCATTAAAAAAGAGAAAGAATCTAACACGCCAGAAGGAAATAAAAGAAAACTGTGTGATCACTAAGCTATATAGAAATGTGTCATTAACAGTGCTGTGAGTTAGGAATCCAGGGAGTGAAGGCGAACTTTCCTCAGGCCCTGGTAGGGGTGAAACACCTCTCCATCCTGGACACAGGGAAGGGTGAAGTCATAGTTCTCATTGTCTGTTGTCCTTGCTTGCTTTCATCCATGAAGGAAGAAGTTGTGGAATGGAAACTAACAAGTGAATAATTAGAAGTGAGGGAAGGAAAGATAGAAAAGGAGATAAGGATGATGAAGGGTTTCAAGCCTCATCTCTCACTAGAAGATGTTGATTCTATTAATGTTGGACTCTAACTCTACACCCACTCATGGCTACATCTATCATAGCCTAAAAACGACATCAGCAGATGAGGCAATTTCTTGATGGGCAATAGTACAGATTGTGAGACTAGCATTCAGCTTGCTAGATTTTAGGTAGATGTGAGAAGTAGTTGAACTATCCAGCAGGCAGTTAGAGGTGTGTGTTAAAATGAACAGAGATGTTGGTTTGGATATTGTCCAAATAATGATCATCATTAAGTCAATAAACACACAGTAAAATGACCACTACCACAAAAACAAAAACAGATGAAATCACTGGCAAAGAAACATATGTACACTCCAATTTAACCTCCACATAAAAAGCAAAATGATTTATCATTTAATAATGGGGAATATCAAAGAGATGCTATTTGACAAGAAATCCACACTAATACTTTATCTATAAAGGATTGTGCTTAGGATAAGACCAGAAAGAGGCTTCTGTTTTTGCCTTTCAATCATGTGAAAATTTGATTTGTTATTACTCTTTATTCTTAACAAGAGTCAATTTCTGGGGAAGGACAATATAAATGAGAAAACATTCATCTTATTTGGAAGAGGAAGAGAGGTAGAGTAAGGTGTAGGCAAGGAGTTACAATCTGAACTGACTGCGTTTCCGTTTCTTGTAGAAGAGAGAATATTTTGCATTGGAGGATGCTTGAGTTCATTGATTTAAAAAGGCAAAAATAGAATTGAAATGAAAAACACTTCTTTTATCTCTTTGTTGAAGAAAGTATCTTCCCTTGACCATCCTGTTGCTTAAGAATAAATATCCTATTAAAAATTTCTTTGGGTAAAATACTAAGTTTGTTGTGTTGAAGGTCTTTTAACCTCTCAGCTGTATGGTAAACTAGTGATAAATTCAGCTTGTATCAGTCCAGGTCAGTGTGTCCCTGGGAAGGGTTATCTCTTGCCCCTAGATAAACACCAAAATTATGATGTTCTCTTCCTGCGGAAACTTGCATCCCTTGGAGTCAGGACAACTTATCACCTAAGTCATCTAAATGTTTTTTCTGTCTTCCCTGAAGTTATAAGCATTGTCCACGCAGATTCTAGGTACAATATATGTCATTTGTTTTTCTCTTTGGAATTTCGGTTCTCCTCGTATAGCACAGGTGCAACTTACATGTGTTTGTAGTAGACTGTTGTATCTTGAGTTTATATCTCTTCTTGTTTATCTCATCTTTCTCATCAACCTATGATTTAGGATTTTCATCACCAGGGTCAAATGAAATGTACAACCTAGAGAATTCCCTAGTTTTTTACAGATGGACTCATTTGCCCGTCTTCCAGAGAAGGATTGCTAGGTTGTACTTAGGATATGATCGTCTTTCTGGAAATGGAGGTTATAGCAAGACTAGTGATAGAAAGTGTCTATTTTTCATCCTGTGTTTTTAACTTCTCTTCATCCCCAACATGCCCTACCAGTCACAAGATCCTTATCATTGATACCTGCTCCTAGGGTTGGCTCTTATCAGTAGTATATCTAAAGTTCTTTGAGGTCAAAATGTAAACTCTTCTAAGGCTATTTACATTTTTTTAGCCTTATCTTCAAAATGAAAATGAAAAGTTTTGTCCCTCTTATGAGAATTTCAAGATTATTTCAAGGTTACATGTACCATGATTTTGACTTTATGGTAGTGTCATAAATTTATGTTTTGAACACAAGAGAAGGGCAGCAGAACTACTTACAGAACACTTGAGATTCTATCTCCTTTCTACTCATCTTGTGAAAACAAATGGAGCTTTAAAGTTTCTTTATTTTCTCAAAGTATATCTGTTTCTGAAAAATGAAGAATATTTCCACCTATGTGACTAAAGCTGCCTGTTGTCAACTTTTGTATGGTCACCTGTAACAAAGAGATTCTGTGTACACAAAGCTTCCTGTTTTCATAATTTTTGGAATATGAAGAAGAAGAAAACTCAAGTACATAAGGAACAGATGGATTTATTTTCAGGATAAATAATAATTGTCTACTTGAGGGGAAAAACCAAGTTAGAGCTGTACTTCACAAAATGTATCTAAGTGCCAAAGGGAATTCAGTTGACCCTTGAATGACAGGGGTTTTAAGGGCACCTAACTCAGTCAAAAATCCACATATAACTTTTGACTCCCCCAAAACTTTACTAATAGTCTACTGTTGACCGGAAGCTTTACTGGTAACATAGTCAATTAACACATATTTTATATGTTATATGTATTAGATATTATATTCTTAAAATCAAGTTAGGAAAAGGAAAATGTTACTAAGAAAATTATAGGACAAAATATGCATATTGTACTGTATTGAACAAAAGAATCTGTGTATAAGTGGACCAGTGCGGTTCAAAGCCATGTTCAAGAGTTGACTGTAACACTACATCATAAAATATATACTATATTAGATATTACATAATTTATTGAATCCTAAAAGATAGGGAGAAAAACATGTGTAAATAGGTAACAGATACATGGAAAGGGAGAGTTTTTCTAAGTAGAAAGGCAAAAGACAGAAGCAGAAAGGAAAAAAATACATATATATGTGTATCTGACTAAAGGTTAACATCTACATATGGTAAAAAATGAGACAAATGGGGAAACTTTGGCGTATGTATTATATGATGAAATTAATATCTATAATGTATAAGGAATTCTTAGAGAATAATAATAAAAGGATGAATGACCCTATTGTAAAATAAGCCAAAGATATGAATAGACAACATTTATTGGACTAAAAAGTATAAAAAATGTAACAAGGTCAACTTCACTGGTATTCAGAGCAATACAAATTAAACCAGGAAAATGTAATTTTTTAACCTATCAAATTGGGAAGTCCTTTTTTTTTTAATCTGGTGGTTAACCAAAGAAAAAGATGATTTATTTCAACCCAGTAGGAAATACTAACCACATCGGAGTTCTATAAGGAGGACATGTTAGACTATCCTCAACATAGTTCCTTCCAGGGAGATTTTAAGGGTCACTTCATCTATTTTTTTTTAAAGATTTTATTCTTTTCTTCAATCCGTATATTTTTAAACTCCTTTATTGAGCTATGATTGACATACAAAAACTGTGCATTTTTTATGTATGTATCTTTTTGAGTTTGAAGATGTTTTTAATGAGAGTTTCCAAGCATAAAAAATAAAGAGAATAATACAGTGAACCTCTATGTACCCATGCACTAGATTCAGCGTTTATTAAGATTTGAAAACAATATTGATCGGAAAAAAATTTTTTTGTCTTTATGACCTAATCTCAAATACAATGCAAGTATATGGTACCTTTCAAAAGACTTACAATGTGCAAATGATCTGACCCTGCACCTCAACCTCTTAGATATTTTTCTAAGACAATAGTCTAGGATTTGAATGATGAATTATTTTCCAGATGTTAAGAACAATAGAAGAAAATGCTTTACAAATTAACTTTTCCCAAATGAACGCTTAAATGATTTATGAAATTGGGCAGAAAATAGCTGCTCTGCTTAAATGAGTTTTGAGACTTAGTCCAAATCATTAGACCCCCGAAGTCCTGCTCTTTTCACAACTCCTACTAGAAATTAACAGCTCTTGGGCTCCTAAATGGGTGGGGCACAGCACTTAGTCATTTAATACATATTCTCTCATCCTTAAAAAGATCTGAGGTTGATACTGTGGTTACCCCTCTTTCCAAGATAAGAATGAGTAAAGGACCCAGTATTAATACATTGAGTTCATGTTAGCATTGGGGCATCTGGGATCTAGAGCTTCCATGGTGAAGCAGAAATCAATTCCTGCTACGCTAAAATAAAACAGAACCTTTCTATAAAGTGAGTCAGTAACAGGTGAATCCAGAAAGATGAATCCTGAAAATATACCCGTATTTGTTTTTCTTTGTTTTTTTTTGTGTGTGTGTGTGAAAGATACTTCTTTTTTTTTTAAGTTGACTTTAATATTGTCCCACTAAAGCAAATACCCTAGACACAATTACAAAGAGGCTGATATGTAGAAAAGGTATTTCAGCTCTTCAGCAGACCTAAACTCTCCTATCAGATTTTTCTTTGCTATTTTTTATACATTTTCATAATAAAATACACTTACAAAAAATCCCACACAAAACAAATGTATGCTTTAAAAAATTATTTCAGAGGACACATTTTATAACTATCATCAAGCTAAGAAATAGAAATTTGCTACCCACCCTCAATCACATCTTCCCTCTTCCATAACTAGCCATTATCCTGACTTTATAGTAATTATTTTTAATATTTTTATTCACCAAATGTGCATCCTTAGACACATGAGTTTATGCTTGTTCCTGTATTTTTAACCTGACGTATCTTTTAAGTCTCTCTCAATCTATGGGTTCTCACTCCATCCTTCCTTATGTCTTACAATTTATCAACACAGTACTTTTCTTAAAAACATTTTTTATATGCGGTGGCAGGCTTTCCTGCAAATAAATTCAGCCCTTGAACATGGGTAGTTATTCTGTGTTCAAAGGCTCACGAATCACCCTTTAAACCACAACAAACGACTCTTAATTTCAGGTCTTCCCAATATGAATCCCGTTCCATTTTTATTTTAAGGCTGCTTGGGGAAAGGAAATTGTTTTGGAAATTAAATGTAAAGTTTCATTTGTTTTAGGAAATAAAATTGATTGGAGAGGTAAAGGGAGTTCCCTGGAGTCTTCTAGCAGAGGGTAGTAGAGCCCATTGTGGTTAGCTAAAGGACAGAGGGGTATTTGTTACAATGACCCAAGAGTATTGCAGGGAATCAAAAGGTAGGGCTGAGTGGGACATCAGTAATAAAGTGCTCTAGGGCAGTGCATCACAAATTAACGGGCATCTGAGGAATTAATGAAAATTCAGATTCTGATTGAGTAGGTCAAGGGCAGGGCCAGGGATGGTGCATGTCTAATGAAACTCCCAGGTGAGGGCAGTACTGCTGGTCCACAGAAACTCTCTGAATGAGAGTGAGAGACCACTCGCCAACTGTGGCCAGCTAGATGTTGTCATGTTTATTACCGTGGGGGCTTCCACTGTATTTGTGTGTCCAAAAATAAGAGGAAAGTAAATGTGTGTGCAAACGTGGGGTGGCAAGCACGTAAAACAACAGGTACTCATTGTAGGGCACCAAGATGGAAACCCTATCAGAATTTGGTTTCTGTTGAGCACAGGGAAATGGGCTACCAGATGTTAGGAGAAATCACACCTGGAAATGATCAGCTTTCCGCTCTGGGCTCCCACATCTTTCCAATACCCCCGTACACACACCCTCCTTCCTATATCTTCTCTGCCATTCTATGAAATGAGGTTCACAACAGTGATTAGAATCTGCCTTGAGGGAACAGATAAATCTATTCTGTTGCTTCCCCTGTAAATGAAATTATCATTCCTTAAATTTTGTGGATGAGATAGAAAGTTAAAAGCGTAGAGCATGCTGGGAGGTCCTGGGTTTATTATTTAATCTTAACCCTGTCTCCTAATTAAGCGTGTATTGTTAAATGAAGTAACACCCAGGCTTAGAAATTACCAAGCAGGTGTTTAAAAGCCATCAGTAAGCATTTCTGCAATTGTCTAATTAGTGTTCTAATACATTTTACAGTGCACCGTCATCATTATTTCTTCTTCATTAGTTGTTGATGTATTGTACAAGGCATCTTATAAAAATGTGCCTACCAGGTTTCAGAAAATATGACTGTATCCAAGGAAGAAATGCTACAAATGTGTGTTCTTTCAAATACATGAGTAAAATATTTTTTAAAAAACACCTTGTAATCTAGGCATAATATTTATTTGAATATGATAAATCAACTCGTAAATATTTATATTTGTGTAATTCTATTTACTATGTATTGCAGAACATTGCATAGAAGGATGAGCCATAGTCATTGTCATTTTGGTGTCAGTGTGCTTCTAAATGAGATATTTCACCCCCATTCCTCCCCCCACCCCACCACACATGTGGTGCTGGGTAACAGATATCCTCTACCAGACATTTTTATTTCTTTTTTCTAGCTTAGTTGGGACACAGTTGACATATAACATTGTGTCATTTTAAGGTGGTGATTTAGTATATGTACATATTCCTGCAAAATGATTACCACAGTAGGCTTTGTTAACACCTCCATCTCACATAGTTACCGTGTGTGTGTGTGTGTGTGTGTGTGTGTGTGTGTGTGTGTGTGTGGTGAGAATATTTAAGGTTTACTCTCTTAGTAGTTTTCAAGTCTTCTATAATACCGTCTTGTTCTCTATAGTCACCATGCTCAATGTTAGACCCCCAGATTCCTAGATCCCCAGAAATCTTCTTATTCTTATAACTAGAGGTTTGTACTCTTCGACCAACATTTCCCTATTTCCCACCCTCCCACCCCCAGCAGCCCCCATTATTCTCTGTTTCTATGAGTTCAGCTTTTTAAGATCCATATCTAAATGAAATCATACCATATTTGTCATTCTCTTTTTGATTTATTCCACTTAGCAAAATGCCCTCGAGCTCCAAAAATACTGCAAATAGCAGGATTTCCTTCTTTTTTATGGCTGAGTTGTATTCCATTGCATATACACACATTTTCTTTAGCCATTAGTTTGTCAGTGGCCACTAAGGCTGCTTCCATGTCCTGTCCATTGTGACTAATGCTGCACTGAGCATGGGAGATAACACATGTATTCCTAATGGACAGGAGGGAGATACTGTGCTCAAAAAGGCAATCTCTCCTTAGAGAGAAATGAAATTTAAGTTTAAATTAATTAAATCAATCAATATATTCATCAATTTTAAATAAGTTTAATGTAATATAATTTTTCTCCTGCGGTTGGGAGGGTGGGGTGTGGTTGTGAGAAGAGCTCTGGAAACACACTTTTAGCTCTAGGTTCCAAGAGCCCAAAGCACAAATTGCAAATTCAGCAAACGTGTGTCCGGTGCCTGTCAAGTCTGAGGCACTGTACTGAGAATTTAGGGAAGTCTGAAAGATAATAGACTTGTCCATCTCAAATACTTAAGATGTTTTTATTTTTCCTTATATAATTCTAATGAAAAATTGGTTAGAAATAAGTACATTTATTATCGTTCTACCCGTCCAAGTCCAGTGATATGTCAGCTCCGGGTAAGGCAATGTCAATAGCATCAAAGACTAGTCGCTCCACCTTTCTTTTCTTTCCTGATGGCTCATTATTCCAATTCTGTAAATTCTGCTCTGCAATAAGATTAAATTAATTATACAAACGTGAATACCCACCAGTTTATTTATCATAGTCAAGCTGATGAAGCTTGTGAGCTTTGGCTTTCATTTATCGACTCCGTGTTTACTACTGCTGCCCAGATTGTGTAGAAGAGGCAGAAACCTGCACCCTTCACGGTGTCTCTTTATTCACAGAAAATCACCTTGCCACAAGCCCCAACAGCCCCTCCCCTCGGGTTACTTCAATCAGGAACGGGATCACAAACCAGTCTCTGTGGCAATCATTAGCAAAAAGGAGGAAATTTCTAAAATTGAATGAGGCAGATCATCTTAGGTATTCTCTCTCTCTTTTAAAAGTTTCTAATTTTGTGGTTAGAATTGACTTGGAAGGTTGACATACAAAAAATTAATATAAGGAAAAGGATTTGAGAATTCCCCAAATAATTCTGCAAGCACAGTTTATATTTATCATCCAAAGAAATAATGATCAACAGAAAAGAGCAAGTATCTTACACTCACAGGGAAAGCATAAGAAGCAAGTTATGTAAGTAAAAAGAATAGAAAGTAGTAGAAAAATATATCTGAATCCTGTATCTTTTTCCCTTTCAGTTTGCTGTTTCCCCAGCTCATGAGGGAAAGGGCTTTGATAAATGCTCGAAGTCACCGTGTTAATAATTTAGTACATTATTCTTTTTAAAAGTATTTTATTCCCAAATTCTACTGAGCTTATTTTGAAAAAAAAAATTTGCAGTCAAATTGACATAAAGATAAAAATCAAATGAAATATGAACAGAGCCTATTTAGAAAAAGTAGGAAATTAATTTTACCAGAAACCTGGGGTTATTTTTAGAAGCTGAAATTTTATTTTTAAATTTTCTTACATTAATTGAAGCAATGTCTCATCATGAAAGCATAGATGTTCGTGTGGGAGTAAAATTCCAGAATGAGTGGATTTTCAAATTGGAAATAGTGAAAATTCCAAAATTGGTGGGATTTCAAGGATAGCCAAAAGTTTTTAGGTTTTTTTTTTTTTAGTAAGCTTTTAGTTCACTATAATATGCATATCATTATTTTAATTTATTATAACATGCACATGCATATTATCTGACTACAGCTCAATTTATGTTGCACGAAATGAGCCCAACCATGTAACAAGCACCCAGAATACTATCAGCTCCCAGCAACCTTGATATCCTTTCCAATGGTAACCTGCAGCACCTTGGACTAATTTTGTGTTTTAAATTTTACATAAACAAAATTTTATATCATATATTCCTTTCTGGCTTCTTTTGTTCAATATTGGGTTGTTGAGTTTCATACATGGTGCAAGTAGTGTANGCACATGCATATTATCTGACTACAGCTCAATTTATGTTGCACGAAATGAGCCCAACCATGTAACAAGCACCCAGAATACTATCAGCTCCCAGCAACCTTGATATCCTTTCCAATGGTAACCTGCAGCACCTTGGACTAATTTTGTGTTTTAAATTTTACATAAACAAAATTTTATATCATATATTACTTTCTGGCTTCTTTTGTTCAATATTGGGTTGTTGAGTTTCATACATGGTGCAAGTAGTGTAGTTTGTTATCTTTACTGGATAGTATTATATACTGTAATATATAATAATATTGTAAACATGTTATTTATCCATTTGATGATAGGGCATTTGGGTTTTTTTCCAGTTTTTCTGGCTATTTTGAATACTGCTACTATGAATGTTCTTATTCATATCTTTTGGTAAACATATGGACATATTTTGCGTAGGTATGCCCCTAGGCGTGGATTGCTGGCTAGAAGGGAATGTACGCACTCTGCTCTTATAAGTACTGTTAAACACATTGAGCCAATTTATAATCTAAATAATTTACCGTGGAACTTCCAGTTGATTTGCATCCTCACCAACAATTGGTATTGTCAGGGTTTTTCATTGTAGACATCACTCTCTCATTGCCATTTTACTTTGTATTTTCCTGAGGACTAATGAGGTTGATCCTATTTATAGAGGGACATGGGCTCTTTTCCTATCATCTTTTGTGAAGTGCCTTTTCAAGCCTTGGATGGCAATAAGTCTTCATCTCATATACACAAAGAAAATATTGTTTACTGCTCTCTTGTGCTGTATTACAGAAAATATTTCTGAGATTATACCAGGGTTCATTTGGAAAGAAGTCTATGACAGATTAGTGATTTCTGCCACAGGAAGGGATGGGAAGATACTACACATTTGCCAAACTTTATATGGATCATTTATAAAAGAGAATTAAGAAAAACAATAATAATTTTTAAAAAGCTTTCCATTGATGGGTTGTTTAAAATTTTAGAAAAGTACATTCAATGAGGTGATTTTAAGATTGCCCTTCCTCGTGTTCCTTTAAAAGTACTAATTCAGCAGCCAATAGAGCTATGATTGGCCCTCCCGTAATTTATTAATGGAATATGTTGTCATATAAGAATAGGATAAAGGCTGTATCTTATTCACTTTTATGCCAGTACCTGGCGTAGCATTTGGAAAATTGTAAGCCCTCAAATATTTTTTGAATGAAATCAGATGCAGCAACAAGATATGGAATGTTAAAGTTGGTTATTTAGTAGTTAGGGACCTTAATTTTATTTTTGTTTATTTGTTTATTTTTAGTTAGGGACTTTTATTTTTTTATTTTTTTTAAAGATTTTTTTATTTATTTGACAGAGAGAGAGACAGCTAGCGAGAGAGGGAGCACAAGCAGGGGGAGTGGGAGAGGAAGAAGCAGGCTCACAGCAGAGGATCCTGATGTGGGGCTCGATCCCATAACGCCGGGATCACGCCCTGAGCCAAAGGCAGACGCTTAACCGCTGTGCCACCCAGGCGCCCCTAGTTAGGGACTTTTAAATGACCAGAAGAGTTTTGCCAGTTTCTGTCTTAAATAGCCACAAATAGCCACAGATTTCTTTTAGGAAATTTCTTTCAAGTCTGTCCACTGTTCTCTGTACCTAATGTCACTGCCTTGGTTCAAGGCTTTTTTCCACCTTTTTTTCCATTTACACAAGTGCATTGTCTTGCCATTGCTTTGTCCCTACTCTAGTGGGCTTTCCATAACATTGTGAAAAATAATACTATTAAAAGAATCTAGTGGTGCTTATGTGGTACAAAGGCTATGATGGAGAGGCCCAGGTCTGAGACATGGTGAGTGAAGACATCGTATGTCTCCATTCTGATGCATGATGCTCTTGGGACCCCTTTTCATTCATTTCACCATGCATTTCCTTGTTGGCTGACAAAGTTCTCCAAGATCTACAAAACACCCCCTTGCTTGCCTTCTGCCTCAACTCTCTCATTTTCTCTACTGTCCTCATACTCACCGTGTATCACCTACACTGACCTTTCTTGCCTATCTTTTTCAGACCAGTTATGCTTCTGTTAATTTCCTGAAACTGACATGGCTTATTCCTTCATTATCTTCCAGTGTTTGCTGAAATGTTACCTTGTCAAAAAGCCCTTGTTACATGACACTATAATCCTCTTGAATTCCTTACACTTATTCATTTTTTGTTCTTACATGTTATAAACATCTGGCATATTCTGTCTATTGTCTGTTTTTTCCTGATTAGAATGAAAGTTCTATGAAGGCAGGCCTTGTTGTATTGTTCAAACTGCTATATTTCCAGCACCTATAAAAGGCTTGGTCACGTACTTGTTGTTCAATACATGTTTATCAAGTGAATGAATCAATAAATTTGGGGGGGGGGGCGCTGGTGATATAGATGAGTTTGGATTGCCCATTACAGTGTTGATTACATGTTGGTAAGGAGATGAAAGGCAGGATAAATTACCTAAGTCCTTATATTTTAACTACATATTTAATAGTGTCTTATATTGATAAATCTAGAAATACCAGTGTAAGAGAACTATTTAGGATTTGGAAGTAATAATTAACAGATCTAATATAAAAATTTTTGAAAATAGTTGATTCCATGTAATTGCGGGACAGGATGGGGAATAGTAAAGCTAGACACAATTGTTTTCATGTTTAGTACTTTGATTTCTTTACAACATGAATTGTTTTGACATTATTTTTCAGTTCAAGAGCGTTCCCCAACTTTCAAATATGTACATTTTCTCTTCTTACCACCATGACCCACTTGCAAAAATAATATATAAGAAAGAGGGGGAAAGCATAGACTTCACTTGAAATTTCAAAAAGACTCCACATTACAAAGGGAGACTATAGAATCTTTTAAGGAAAAAAGGAACAATTGATGTGACTAAGTATCTGTCATATTAACCATCAGAAAATGCGCTGGGAGAGGGAAAAATGAACACAGAAATTCAGACTAAATTGGTGAAGCAGTTTTGAATTATCCACCATAAGACTTTGACATTGAAGTTGAGTGTCTGGCATAGATCCATCTAATTGAATCTCATCCTTTGTAAGCCCCTGCAATGATGTCTATAAAACAACTTACAAAGAAAACTTTTAAATAATCCCACTTATTTAAGATTATCCCTAGACAAAATCTTGTCAATGTGCATTAACAATCCAAAAACCTGTGATTTTGGTGAAAAAAAGTTACATAGGAATACGAACTGAAGTTCATGAAGTCAGAAACTGGTAGACAGGGTCTAGCTTTGGTACCAATGGTGCAGAAGATAATAAAGCAATTTAGTAGATGAGGCATGATAGACTGTTTCATGAAATCGTTTGGAATGGATCTTTGGATTTGACAACTTGTTAAAAATAGGCTGGGGAACAATAGAGGTAATATTTGGTCTTGAGGCTTATCACTCCAGGAAGCCAAGGTCGATAAGTAAAAGCATGACACCACATAGAAATGTCACTCAGTGAAAACTAGAACTGAAATAGCCGTTTATTTTGACATATGCTGGAGACTAAAGAGTATCACTTGTTTGCTCAGTGTATAACACATTATTGAATGATGTCAAATAGTATAATATCAGAGTCGGATGCTAGCAAACCTCTTGACAGACTTTAGATTATCAGGGAAGGAATTCAAGTACACTTATGGTGTGTAGCATATCTTTTTAAAGAAAGAACCACATTGATTTGAAACTAAAACAATGTGCAGTGAGCACATTAGGAAAACAGTACAGAATAATGAGCATAACGTATTAAGATTTAGCTCCCATAATAAAAATAAATCTTTGGATGAAGATTTAACTTACATATGCAAAACTGTGTTTTCTTACTCTGTCTCTCAAAAAGAAAAAAAAATAGTAATGCACTCTTAGAGTATTGTGGCATAGAGACAGAGCAAACCGAAAAGGAAAGGCCATCTCATATAGTTGATAATAGTTTAATGCATGGATATTAATTTTGAGTTGACATTTTGGTCATTCCATATACAATTAGTTGTATATGCGTTTCAATTTTGCTTATCTAGAATGTTGTTGACTCTATGAAGTTAGCTGATTGACCTATTTATCAACTAAGTGTAGGAAAGCTATTGTGCTTTATGACCTCTGAAGTTATGTCCGTCCATGTTAACGAACCATGAAGGAGGGTTTAAAAACCCATTAAGATAGCAGTGCATTGCATACCTGATTATTCCTAAATGACAAGGCATATTCTGTAATAAATGACTAAGACCCCAAATATTGAAAGTTCCTTCCTGGTACAAAGGCCAAAATAGCTTGAAGATATACTTTAGCTGTCATAAAAAAAAACCAAGTAAATATCCAAAGCTCATATTTTATGAATTACTCTTTCCAGATATTTAGAACTACATATTTTCAGAGCTATATTTGATTTGGTTCAAGCCCATTCATTTTACAAAATTAAAAATCAGTCAGAATAACTTTCTAAAGGTGGGACGTAAGCCCTGACATATCTCTCTCCTAGAGAGGAGTGAATGTTCTATCATATCATGGTGCTTCTGTTTTCCTTACTTGTTTTCTCTTAGGAGTCAAACGAAGCTGGGACTTCTGATGCTTTTGGCTTCTTAGAGTCACATCACAGTTTTCCCTCTGCCATTAGATATTTTATTGGGAACTTTAGGATCTTCAATGAAACCAGTAGGTTAAAAGAGTGTATGAAACCAGTAGGTTCAAAGAGTGTAGTGATGAAAATAGATTTGTATTAAGTTCCTAGCCAGAGTATTCTCTACCTCTTGTGAGAATTTTAGCAGGTATAATACATGGCTCTGCTGCCCACATTGGGAGACCACCTGCTATGTTCATGGGCTCTCCCAACCTAGTAGACATCTTTTTAAAAAAAAATTTTTGGTACTTTTTTTTCATTAGTGCAAAAAAGACATGAATTCACATTGAAAAATTCAGAAAAGCATAATAAAGCAAAAACAAGGAAATATTTTTTCCTCTTACAGAAAAATTGTAAGGTAACGTCCCAGGCCCTTGATCTCCCACTTCCAACACCTAGATTGGCACTGAAACTGAGATCCCTAATTTGTGTCCTGGTCCCCTTTGTCACCATTTATTGAATCAGGATCCATATGTGGCCCCAGTTTGATGAGATACTCCTATAGTTTCTGAATTTAGAGGTACTAGTCAGCCTGCCCAAACTGATTGAAGTGAGAATATGTGAACTGGGATGTAGTTGAGTGTTCAACTTATGCCATGCATACAGGGAAGCAAAGAAAGCTAAACTATAGGGGAGAATGAAAACAGGTGTTCAAAGGAAAAGAAGCCTTGAAGAAAGCAATTTCAAGAATGTAACAGCTGGGGCACCTGGGTGGCACAGCGGTTAAGCATCTGCCTTTTTCTCAGGGCGTGATCCCGGCATTCTGGGATCGAGCCCCACATCAGGCTCCTCTGCTATGAGCCTGCTTCTTCCTCTCCCACTCCCCCTGCTTGTGTTCCCTCTCTCGCTGGCTGTCTCTATCTCTGTCAAATAAATAAATAAAAATCTTAAAAAAAAAAAATGTAACAGCTTTGTTTCTCAACAGGCCTCCAGTGCCCAGTTCCCAACTCTCCTGAGGCCCAACTATACTTCTCCCCTTGTCTTCATATAAATAACTTGGAGTTTATGATATATTCACCTTTTATGCTTCAGCTAATTATAGTAGGTTTATATTCTTGGCAATCGCAACAGCTTTTGCAAAGAAATTCTCAGAATTCCTTTATTTAGTGATAATCAGAAATTTCTCTGTGTGGGTATTAAAGTAGGATGATAGAGTCATATTACACGTAGTGTTAAGTATCCTACTTTATTTTTTATATGCTTATTGTGAACATTTTCCATGTTATTGTATATTATTCTATGAAAACATTCTTAATGGCTTGAAAGTATTCCATTGTGTAATTAAGCAATAATTGCTTTGCTCAATTCTCCTTAGACATTTAGTTGCATTGCAATTTTTTTCTGTTCTGAATTACTTTGAAATGTAACTGTATGACTACATGTAACCATTTAGGAAATATTCCTAACATTAATTTTGCTGATTCAAATAATATAAGAACTTTTAAACCTTTGCAGCATGCTGCCAAATGCTTTGGAAAAGTTGTACCAATTCATAACCCCAGCAACACTGTTCATGTTTGTTGAGGAGGGGACCTGATATGAGAGAGGCCCATAATAAATTGAATTCTAGATATGTAAAGGTGATTCAGTTTGAGTTAACACATACTAAAAAAACTCAGTTTTAAAATTGTAATAATAATGGCATAATCAAAAGATATCTCTAGATTGGATGAGGGTAGGTGGTAGAAAAGGATGTTGGTTTATTTCAGATACACTCAGATCTGAATCCTTGCTTAGCAAGTTAACGCCACAACTCTGCCTCTTGACATGAAGGTAGCACTAAATAGGCCTACCTGAAAAAGTCATTGTGGAGATGAAATGAGAAAATGATCCAATGTACCTAGCTCAGAGACTGGCCCATCGTCAAAGTTCAATTTTAGAAGATAGGACTTCTGGAAAGTTTATTAAAACGTATTTTATTTAGTTAGGGATCTGAACTTTAATAATTCCTGTGCTTTGGAATTCAACTGATTACTTAAATTCTGGTTTAACTTCACCCTTCCTACATTTAATTAAACATAATGATTTTGCTGAAGATAAAGAATTAAGTGGATGAATGGAGACTCTCCAGAGAATCTCCAAGATCTTAATGGAAGTGGGTACGTTCGGTTAGCTGGGTAGGGTCTTAAGTGAAGACCTCATGTGCATTTAACCTCTGAGCAGTGTCAGGCATCATTTACTGAGCATTTACTCTATTAAAACTATATTACTTATGAGGCTTATGTGCAAGTGTCTGGCTTGGTTTTGCTACAGTAGTTACCTTATCACCTAATGGTTTTGTTGTCCTTATGTGAATATTTTCCCCCCAAATGTTTGCTAACTTTGAGTGATTTGTTTTCAGTGCTAATAAATTATTACAAAAGCCCTGAAAATACAACCTCTGAAGTTCAAATCTGGGGTGACAGGAATAAAAAAGTATTTCTGAGAAGTCCCAGCAAGATGTTATTTATTGGGTTACATGTGTATATCTAGGCAATCGCCAGAGCTTAAATACACACATACATACATGTATTACTCTGATTGGCTTTGGCCAGGCACACAGGATCCACTCCAGACCTAAGTAAGAAGAGAATTGGTTACTGAGAGAAAATTCTAGGTACACTTATCAGAAAAAAAAAAAAAAGTGTGTATTAATGCTGGAATGGAAAAGCACACGCCCATTAACTCATGCTACCTGGAAACCAAGAATTGCTCTGATTCATAGTGTTTTAGAAAGGAATTCACTCTTCTTTTGATTTTATGAATTGTCCTATTTCCTTCCAATTGACTTGTGTGTGTATGAGTGTGTGTGTGCACCCACGAGTATATGCATGGGCTTATCAGCTACAGTTTCTTTCTGTAGCTTGTAATCAAGAAAATTTCATTTATCTGCTTTCCCTCTGGCTATCCTGGTCATTTCTCAATTCTTCCTTTATGGTCAGCAACACTTGTTTTAACTTTTCTAGATTTCAGCCAGCAACCAAAGGCAGCAGGAAGCTCTAATAAAATATATAAAAAACAGTCAAAATTACTTGGATGTGCTACATATAACCTTTTCCCCCCAGATATCAGATTCATTGTTCAAAAATACAAGGGCTTATGTTGCGTATCTCTAAGGTCCTTTGTATAATTTTAGAGTTTTTAATTTTGGAGCATCTGAAGATTTTCTTTCAGGCTGTCAGGATACTAGCCAGACTTTGAAAATCAAATGCAACGTGTTTATAACTTGATATGAAGTTGATTTAAATCCCATTTCAAAAAAAAATGATTAAGGTCACACACAAAAATCCTCAGCTCTAAAAAAGAAAGGTCCTATCTTATGACTTCTAAAATTCTATTTCAAACATCAACTTAAAAATGAATTGGTCAGGAAATCAACAAAACACCACCTAGAGTGAAAAATAGCCATGATTTGGGGCCAATTTTGCTCTATGAAATTTTAGGTTATGTAACTTTCTCAGTGTGTGTCCATTTCTCCTGAGAATCAATTATCAGAGGCCCATTCAGCTTATTTTGCAATAAAAATTAAAAAAGAATTTTTCTCTTAACAAACAAATTTAACCTTTTTTTTTTCTTTTTTTGCTCACAATTCGTTGAAATACCCTTTTCCCTGGGTAGAGTTGTTTGGCTTTACAAACCAGAGCCATCAGTATAATCCTTAGAATCTAATAAAGATTCCATCAGTGTAAAATTGTTATCCTTAGGCAGAAAGAGAACCAATTCAATTATGATGTTGGTTGAAAAATTGAAAGGCTTTTTAACTTGAGGGTGGAAAAGTTGTAGTACATATTAAAATGGTTAGTACAAAATTCGTGCATCTAGGCTAACAAATGCTAATATGTTCTTTTGTTACCCTCTAATTTATATGATTCATGTAAGCCTCCAGCCAGCGAAACTTGTACTAAATTTCACGTGCATTACAAAATAGCAATGAATTGTGAAGTTATTAGCATGCGTGTCTCCTTGCATTATTAAGCCATACACATCAAATCTGGTAGTACAAGGAGAGAAATGTCATAATGAAGTATAACAGCGTTTAATCAGATGAATTTCAAAAGGTCATCAAAGCATCATATAATATCCATTCATGCATAACTGCAATCTGAAACAAATATCCAATATAACATAATAAGAATAAGTTTAATAACTATTCCATGTACTGTTTCTGTTAATGAAGGGATTTACCATTCTAATGTTGGAGATAAAACTGATTCCAGTCCCAAATCATATGTGCTGCTTCCTAAATTAATTACAGATTAACAAGGAGATAAGAAGGCACTAACACAAAGATTAGTGTGGGGCTTATTTACCTTCCACCCGTCAGCAGATGAGTGAGGATTCCAGTGTATGTTTAAAAAGACTTACTTGACTTTCATCATCCAGGGGAGCTATGGGCTACACAATTTAAGGAAGCAATAATTTGTTAATATTTTCTGGTTTGTGATGGTGCTTTATGTGCTTCAGGACAAGTATTCTTATTTTCAGTACTTAAGAGCTACAAACATTTGACCCCTCTAAATATTTTACATTAACATTCTAAGGGCTAATATGCTTTCTCCCTTTGTTGGGAGGCTTTCGTGAGGAGGANGGCTCATAGCAGAGGAGCCTGATGTGGGGCTCGATCCCACAACGCCAGGACCACGCCCTGAGCCGAAGGCAGGCGCTCAACCGCTGTGCCACCCAGGCGCCCCCAGGACAAGTATTCTTATTTTCAGTACTTAAGAGCTACAAACATTTGACCCCTCTAAATATTTTACATTAACATTCTAAGGGCTAATATGCTTTCTCCCTTTGTTGGGAGGCTTTCGTGAGGAGGAATAACAAAGTAAATGCCCATATAACTGCTTGGCTCAAGATACAGTCATATATATAATTTTTAATTTTTGGGGATTTTGCAATGGCTTTAAAGGCGATTATAGTTCATGCAGTTGGAAAGACCAACAGGGGAACAGAACACAATTTAAGATGGTTACCATGGATTTGTGCCTGGAACCAACTATCGCTTTGTATCGCTGCCCTTCACACTTGAATTTAACCCCGCACTTGTAGTCAAAGAAAGCCTTTACTCCTTTATAGACTCATGCCTGGCCAGAACTTCTTTCACTTTTTCCTTAGATACTCTGGTCAACCACCCAATTAGTAAGTGGGCTCCCGAATTTTCTTAAAGGCTTTCATTTGCTGTTTCTTGCTCATGTCCTTGCTCCCGTCTCAAAAGCATTTGGCCTGTTATTACTAAGACTGTTTGGTTCATCTGTACATTTTACGCTCTGCTCAGATCCAAACCAGAAAAATGAAATTCTTAGATTATTTCACTTAAAGATTATAAAATGTTTGCTTGCATCATGTTATGACTTAAGTGATGATTTAAGGGATATACAAAGCAGTGTTTTGATAAAATTACATTTAATTGTTGGTATTTGCTCCATTCATTATGTTGTTTGTATGGCTAGCTGCTCTGTTGAGTGGTCAATGCATTATATCATTTGATTAAAAAATTATGGTTATATAATATACATACAGACGTGTACACTTTGTAAATGAAGAACACAATGAGTTTCTCAGACACATCCGTGCAACCAGCACCCATTAAAATAATGTAGTGTTATCAGTGTCCTTTAAAATCCACTCATTTTCCATCCCTATCACCCCACACACTAAGAATAACTGTGACTCTGACTTTGAATAGCTTAGATTGGTTTGTCTCTTTTCCTACTTGACAAATGGATTTGTATGCTACATTCTCATGTGTCTCATTTGTTTTGTCAAACATTGCTTGGGAAATTCATCCACATTGCCTGTAGTTATAGACCATTTATTCTCCGTGCTGTAGGGCACCCCATTATGCGAGCCTACCACAGATTGTATATCCATTGTACTATTGAAAGGCATTTTGCTATTTTCCAAGGTAGGGGTATTACAAATGGTGCTGTGGACCTTTGAGCCTATGTCTTTTGTTAAATGTACCAAGATGTGGATATAATGAGTATAATTCTAAAAGGGGAATTGCCGGACCATAAGCTCTGTAGTAGATACAAAAGCAGAAGTAATTTTAAGCAGAAGTCTTTGGGCTAAATTCCTTTAATGTCACTGAAATGTGTGGACTCAAAAAAAAAATGACAATTGGGGGAAACATCAAACTCGATGTTAGTTATAATATTAATTATTTGGAAACAGTATGGGATGGTGGCAAAATCTGGGTCTAGAATTACAGTCACTGGGTTCAGATCTTTGCTCTGTGACTTCAGGAAAGTTACTGACTTCTCTGTGCTCACATTTTCCTTATTTACAAAATGGAGATGATAGAGTTCACCTCCTAAGCAAGTTGTCAGGATTAAATGGCACGATGTGTATAAAGTGCTTGGAGGAATTCCTAGGTGATAATAAGTGCTCCAAGGATGGCCATTATTCTTAAAAATGTAAATTCCAAAAGGTTATTTCCCAGAACTTCAGACTCAGAGCAAAACAAACAAAAGAACAAATTTAGTTATAATATTATAGCTCATAATTATGGTGTGATATCTAATTACCAGATAGAATTACAGGTGAGTTGATAAAATTTCACATAGAGTGAGTAAAATCACAACTTTTTTTTTCTAGATCAGATCTCCTAAATTTATACTCCCCTCATCAGTAAAACCCTTTTAAATCCCATGCTACCATCTTGCTTGTTCTTCTCTTCTCTACATAATCTCTAACTTATATCCAGTCTGTTATTATTCTTATCTCACTCTGTTGCAGTTATTTATAGTTGGATTTGCTTCCTGTTTGAAGCTGTGAGCAACCAGAGTGCAAAATCCACGTGTTGAAATAGAA
Organism: Ailuropoda melanoleuca; assembly: GCF_002007445.2. Taxonomy (NCBI): domain Eukaryota; kingdom Metazoa; phylum Chordata; class Mammalia; order Carnivora; family Ursidae; genus Ailuropoda; species Ailuropoda melanoleuca. The sequence continues at coordinate 39,962,792 of NC_048221.1, read as the reverse complement.
TAATTGAAAGAGTTTGAACTGAATTTAAAAGACAAAGGAACTTTTCAAAATCCAGTAGCATCATCTTTCTCTACGTAGTTACCGGTGGAATTCTTGACCCTGATAATGCCATTATATCATCATCATTAAGGACTTGAAATCTATTTTCCATAACTTAAAATATATTTTTTAATAAAAGTGATACATGTAGTGATTAGTGTTGAAATAAAGCTATATATTTCAAATACATGAAGAATTAAATGGAGTTCTGTAGATTGACTGTAGAAATGACATATTATTGTAAAGTGAGAAATGGAGGTGCCTGGGTGGCTTAGTTGGTTAAGTGACCAACTCTTGATTTTGACTCGGGTCATGATCTCAGGATCATGAGATTGAGCCCTGCATTGGGCTCTGCACTGAGCACAGAGTCTGCTTGAGATTTTCTCTCTCCCTCTGCCCCTCCCCCGGCTCACAGTCTCTAAATAAGGAAAGAAAATCTTAAAATTTTTTGTTGTTGTTGAAGAGCTCACGTTTGAAGGAAGCAGTATGCACTAAGAGGCATTTATCAATTTCCATGTTCCTAAAACAAGATGGGGTTACATTTGATTTTTTTTTATTGAGGTACTCTTGACAGAAATGTGTTCTAACATAGAAACAATTTATTTATAAGCAAGTTCTGGTTGACTGTATGTGATAGAAAAAAATGTTAAATTGAATGGAATTTAGGGAATAAATTTACATACTTCAGTGTTTTTGTTTGTTTTTGCCTTTTATACCTTTATTCCAACCTAAGCACCTCCATATAAAACTAAACACTGGTGAACTTTTTTCCTTACTAATTCTGAATTACTGTAAATGTACAAGTTGTACTAGCAGTCCAACACTTAAATAGATTAAATAATCTCGGGCACGTGGTAGATTTCATATAATGAAAATAGCTAAAAGGGTTAATGCAATGTACTGAACAGATCAAAGTAAAATAAACTTTGTAAAACAAGGCTGCAAGAGTGTTACTAACGTATTACAATACTTAGGTCACAAATTACTGATACATTGTTTACTATGGTTTTAGCCATGTAGGGATAACTGAAGCCCCTTCCTTTCAAAGGGGGGAGAGAAGAAAAAATTAGGTATTTTAGTAACTGTACCTCTGGTATACTCCAAAGCAACTCTTAAATATTACAGAAAAATAATAAACATATATGGAGGCTACAATGCAGTACCATTTACAGTACAGTTGAAGATCAACTTACCAAGAATAAAGTTTGAATGTACAAATTGTTAGTGCATTGACTATCACCAAAGTGAACAAAAGCCCCCTTCTTGCCACCAAATAACAAAACCTATGTAATGGCCAGAAGTCATTAAACAGAAATCCCAGACCCCTAATTTGTTTCATTTCAGCTGAAGAGCTCACATGTTTGAAGGTAGCACTACACGCTCAGAGGTGTTTATCAATTTCCATATCCCTAAAACAAGATGGGGTTACATTTGATTTTTTTATTGAGGTACACTTGATATTACAATGTTATGTTAGTTTCAGGTATATAACATAGTGATTGCTATTTATATACATTGCAGAATTTTCACCACCAAGTGTAGTTACCATCTGTTCCCATACAAAGTTATTACAATGTTATTGACTATCTTGCCTGTGCTATGCATTACATCTCCATGGCTTTTTTTTTTTTTTCAATTTTTATGCCTTTAAGTTTGTACCTGTAGACAACTTTCACCCATGTTACCCAACCCCAACCTTGCCTTGGGCAACTACCAATCTCTTCTCTATATCTGTGAGTCTGTGTTTTGTTTTGTTTATTTTGACTTATACTTTCCACATATAAACGAAGTTATGTTGTATTTGTCTTTCTCTGTCTGACTTACTTCACTTAAGATAATAACCTCCGGGTCTATCCATATTGTCACAAATGGCAGGATTCCATTCTTTTTTATGGCTGAGTAGTGTTCCTTGTATATACAACATTTTAACCATTCATTTATCAATGGGCATTTAGGTTGTTTCCATATCTTTACTATTGTAAATAATGCTGCAGTGAACACAGGGGTGCAGATATCATTTTGAATTTGTGTTTTTGTTTTCTTTGGATAGATAGCCAGTAGAATTGCTGGATCATATGNTAGTTACCGGTGGAATTCTTGACCCTGATAATGCCATTATATCATCATCATTAAGGACTTGAAATCTATTTTCCATAACTTAAAATATATTTTTTAATAAAAGTGATACATGTAGTGATTAGTGTTGAAATAAAGCTATATATTTCAAATACATGAAGAATTAAATGGAGTTCTGTAGATTGACTGTAGAAATGACATATTATTGTAAAGTGAGAAATGGAGGTGCCTGGGTGGCTTAGTTGGTTAAGTGACCAACTCTTGATTTTGACTCGGGTCATGATCTCAGGATCATGAGATTGAGCCCTGCATTGGGCTCTGCGCTGAGCACAGAGTCTGCTTGAGATTTTCTCTCTCCCTCTGCCCCTCCCCCGGCTCACAGTCTCTAAATAAGGAAAGAAAATCTTAAAATTTTTTGTTGTTGTTGAAGAGCTCACGTTTGAAGGAAGCAGTATGCACTAAGAGGCATTTATCAATTTCCATGTTCCTAAAACAAGATGGGGTTACATTTGATTTTTTTTTATTGAGGTACTCTTGACAGAAATGTGTTCTAACATAGAAACAATTTATTTATAAGCAAGTTCTGGTTGACTGTATGTGATAGAAAAAAATGTTAAATTGAATGGAATTTAGGGAATAAATTTACATACTTCAGTGTTTTTGTTTGTTTTTGCCTTTTATACCTTTATTCCAACCTAAGCACCTCCATATAAAACTAAACACTGGTGAACTTTTTTCCTTACTAATTCTGAATTACTGTAAATGTACAAGTTGTACTAGCAGTCCAACACTTAAATAGATTAAATAATCTCGGGCACGTGGTAGATTTCATATAATGAAAATAGCTAAAAGGGTTAATGCAATGTACTGAACAGATCAAAGTAAAATAAACTTTGTAAAACAAGGCTGCAAGAGTGTTACTAATGTATTACAATACTTAGGTCACAAATTACTGATACATTGTTTACTATGGTTTTAGCCATGTAGGGATAACTGAAGCCCCTTCCTTTCAAAGGGGGGAGAGAAGAAAAAATTAGGTATTTTAGTAACTGTACCTCTGGTATACTCCAAAGCAACTCTTAAATATTACAGAAAAATAATAAACATATATGGAGGCTACAATGCAGTACCATTTACAGTACAGTTGAAGATCAACTTACCAAGAATAAAGTTTGAATGTACAAATTGTTAGTGCATTGACTATCACCAAAGTGAACAAAAGCCCCCTTCTTGCCACCAAATAACAAAACCTATGTAATGGCCAGAAGTCATTAAACAGAAATCCCAGACCCCTAATTTGTTTCATTTCAGCTGAAGAGCTCACATGTTTGAAGGTAGCACTACACGCTCAGAGGTGTTTATCAATTTCCATATCCCTAAAACAAGATGGGGTTACATTTGATTTTTTTATTGAGGTACACTTGATATTACAATGTTATGTTAGTTTCAGGTATATAACATAGTGATTGCTATTTATATACATTGCAGAATTTTCACCACCAAGTGTAGTTACCATCTGTTCCCATACAACGTTATTACAATGTTATTGACTATCTTGCCTGTGCTATGCATTACATCTCCATGGCTTTTTTTTTTTTTTTCAATTTTTATGCCTTTAAGTTTGTACCTGTAGACAACTTTCACCCATGTTACCCAACCCCAACCTTGCCTTGGGCAACTACCAATCTCTTCTCTATATCTGTGCGTCTGTGTTTTGTTTTGTTTATTTTGACTTATACTTTCCACATATAAACGAAGTTATGTTGTATTTGTCTTTATCTGTCTGACTTACTTCACTTAAGATAATAACCTCCGGGTCTATCCATATTGTCACAAATGGCAGGATTCCATTCTTTTTTATGGCTGAGTAGTGTTCCTTGTATATACAACATTTTAACCGTTCATTTATCAATGGGCATTTGGGTTGTTTCCATATCTTTACTATTGTAAATAATGCTGCAGTGAACACAGGGGTGCAGATATCACTTTGAATTTGTGTTTTTGTTTTCTTTGGATAGATAGCCAGTAGAATTGCTGGATCATATGGTAATTCTATTTTTAATTTTTTGAGGAACTTCCATACTGTGTTCCATAGTGGCTGCACCAACTTATATACATTTCCACCAATGGTGCACAAGTGTTCCCTACTCTTCATGTCCTTGCCAACNTTAACCATTCATTTATCAATGGGCATTTAGGTTGTTTCCATATCTTTACTATTGTAAATAATGCTGCAGTGAACACAGGGGTGCAGATATCATTTTGAATTTGTGTTTTTGTTTTCTTTGGATAGATAGCCAGTAGAATTGCTGGATCATATGGTAATTCTATTTTTAATTTTTTGAGGAACTTCCATACTGTGTTCCATAGTGGCTGCACCAACTTATATACATTTCCACCAATGGTGCACAAGTGTTCCCTACTCTTCATGTCCTTGCCAACACTTGTTATTTCTTGTATTTTTGTTAATAGCCATTCTGGCTATCTATAAAGTGATACACGATTGTGGTTTTAATTTGCATTTCCCTGGTTATTACTGACGTTGAGCATCTTTTCATGTGCCTGATGGCCATCTGTATGTCTTTTTTGGAAAAATGTCTATTTGGACCCTTTTTCCATTTTTTAAAATTAGATTGTTTTTATTATTGAGTTGTAGGAGTTCTTTAAATATTTTGGGTATCAACTACTTATTAGATATATGATTTGCAAATATCTTTTCACGTTCAGTGGATTGTCTGGTTTGTTAATAATTTCCTTCACTGTTTCACTGTGCAGAAGTTTTTGTTTTGTTTTTGTTTTTTAGTTCACTTTTGCTTTTGTTTCCCTTGCCTTTGGAATCAGATCCAAAAAAAACATTTCTGAGAAAAGGTGCTTACTGCCCATATTCTCTTCTAGGGATTTTATGGTTTTAGGTCTTACATGTGAGTCTTTAATCCATTTTGAATTAATTTTTTGTTTATGATACATGATAATGGTCCATTTCCATTCTTTTGCTTCTGACTGTCTAGGTTTCCCAACACAGCATTTATTGAAGAGACTGTCTCTCTCCATTATATATTCTTGCTTGCTTTGTTGTAAATTAATGGACCATATATTAGTGGATTTATTTCTGAGCTGTTTTTTTTTTTTTTTTTTAGATTTATTTATTTGAGAGAGAGAGAGAGAGAGCACGTAGGGAGGGGGTAGAGGGGAAGGTTGAGAGAGAACCTCAAGCAGACTCCTTGCTGAGTACAGAGCCCAATGCAGGGCTGGATCTCACAACCCGGACAGCGTGACCTGAGCCAAATTCAGGAGTCAGATTCTTAACTGACTGAGACACCCAAGTGTCTCTATTTCTGAGCTTTCTGTTCTCCACCACTGATCTGTGTATCGAATTTTCCACCAGCACCAAAATTGTTTTGGCTATTTGGGGTGTTTTGTACTTCCATACAAATTTTATGATTATTTGTTCTAGTTCTGTAAAAAAAATATCATTAGAATTTTGACAGAGATTGTGTTAAATCTGTAGATTTCTTTGGGTAATATGGACATTTTACAACTCTTCCAACCCATGAGCATAGAATATCTTCCCATTTTTTTGTGTCATCTTCAGTTCTTTTCATCAATGTCTTATAGTTATCATTCCACAGGTCTTTTACATCCTTGGTTAAATTTATTCCTAGGTATTTTATTCTTTTTGATGAGATTGTAAATGGGATTGTTTTCTTGATTTCTTTTTATGATTGCTTGTTATTAGTGTATAGAACAGCAAGATTTTTGTGCATTGATTTTGTATCTTGCAAATTTACTGACTTATTTTATTAGTTCTAACAGGTTTTTTTTGGCAAGTATTTAAAGCCTTGTATATATAGTATCATGTCATCTACAAATAGTGATATTTTTACTCCTTCTTTCTCAATTTGTGTGACTTTTATTTCCTTTTCTTATGCAATTGCTACAGTCAAGACTTCCAGTACTATATTGAATAAAAGTGTGGATAGTGGACATCCTCATCTTGTTCGTGATCTTAGAGGAAAAATGTTCACTTTTCACAATTAAATATGAAAGTAGGTGTGTGTGTTTGTCATGTATAGCCTTTGTTATGTCAAGGTATGTGGGATTTTCTATCATAAATGGATGTTGAATTTTGCTAAATACTTTTTCTGCATCTGCTAATTATATGATTTTTATCTTTCATTTTGTTAATGTGACATATCACATTGATTGATTTGTGGATGTTGAACCATCCTTGTATCCTTGGAATAAATCCCACTTGATTGTGGTGTGTGATCCTTTTCCTGTATTGATAAATTTGTTTTGTTCATACTTTGTTAAAGATCTTTGTATCTATGTTCATCAGAAATATTGACTTGTAATTTTATTTTTTATGCTGTTCTTGTCTGGCTTTTATATGAGGGCATTGTTGACCTTGTAAAATGAGTTTGGAAGCTTTTCCTCCTATTCAATTTTTGGGAGGAGTGTGAGAATTGTGAGTATTAAATTTTCTTTGAATGTTTGGTAGAATTTACCAGTAAAGCTGACTGGTCCTGAACTTTTGTTTTTGGGGAGTTTTGATTACTGACTCTATATCCTTATTATTAATCAGTGTATTCAGATTTTCTACTTCTAGATTCCATCTTGGAAGATTGTATGTTTGCAGGAATTTATTTTTTTCTGGGTGGTCCAGTTCATTGGTATATAATTATTCATATTAATCTCTTACGATTCTTTGTATTTCTGTGGTATCAGTTGTAACTTTTCTTAAATTTCTGATTTTATTTATTTGAACCCTCTCTCTTTTTTTGTTGGTAAATCTAGCTAAAGGTTTGTCAATTTTGTTTATCTTTTCAAAGAACCAGCTCTTAACGTCATTGATCTTTTCTATTATCTTTTTGTCTCTATTTCATATACTTTTGCTCTGTTCTTTATTATTTCTTTCCTTCTACTAACTCTGGGCTTCATTTGTTCTTTTTCTAGTTCCTTTAGGTGTGAAGTTAAATGGTTTATTTGACATTTCTCTTGCTTCTTGAGGTAGGTCTGTATTGTTATGAATTCCTTCTTAAGACTGCTTTTGATGCATCCCATATTTTGGAATGTCTTATTTTTGTTTTCATTTGTCTCTAGGTATTTATTTCTCCTTTGATTTCTTCTATGATCCAGTAACTGTTCAGTGATAAACTGCTTGATCCTCACTAATTTGTAGTTTTTCTAGTTTTCTTCTTGTAATTGATTTCTGGTTTCATACATTGTGGTTGGAAAAGATGCTTGGTAAGATTTCAATCTTCTTGAATTTATTAGGACTTGTTTTGAGGTCTTAAATATGATTTGTGCTGAAGAATGTTTCATTTACACTTGAGAATAATGAATATTCTGCTGGTTTTGGATGGAATGTTCTGTATATATCTACTAAATACATTTGGTCTAATGTGTTGTTTAAGGCCAATGTTTCCTTACCAAGTTTCTGTCTGGGTGACCTTGATCTTGATCACTGATATAAGTGGGGTATATAGTATTGCTGTCATTTTCTCCCTTGAATTCTGTTAATATTTGCTTTGTATATTTTGGTGCTCCTATCTTGAATGTGCATATATTTATAAATCTTATATCTTCTTGGCGGATTGGCCCCTGTATCTTATCATTATATTGTGCCCCTCTTTTATTAGTCTTTGTTTTCAAGGCTACTTTGTCTTATGTGGATATTACTACTCCAGGTTTCTTTTAACTTCCATTTGCATGAAATATCTTTCCCCATCCCTTCACTTTCAGTCTGTGTGTCACTACTGAATGGTATCTCTTGTAGGTAGCAAAAAGGTGGATCTTATTATTATTGTTTTTTTAATCCAGTTAGCCGCTCTGTGTCTTTTGATTAGAGAGTTTAGTCCATTTACATATAAAGTCATTATTGATAGGTAGGTATGTGTTTTCATTTTGTTGTTTTCTAGATGTGTTTGTAGTTCTTCTGGGTTTTTTCTTTCCTTTTTCTCCTGCCTTGTGATTTGATGACTAATGCTTACACTTCTTTCTCATTTTCTTCTGTGTATTTACTATAAATTTTTGCTTCGTGGTTACCTTGAGGTTCACATATATCATCTCATGTATATAACAGTGTATTTTAAGTTGATAGCAACTTAAATTTGAATACATTCCCAAACTCTACATTTTTACTACCCTCCCATGTTATTATGTTTTAATGTCACTTTTTACATCTTTTTATTTTGTGTATCCCTCAACTAATTATTATAGTTTTAGTTAAGTTTACTACTTCTGTGTTTTAAGCCCCTTAGAAACATTATAAGTGATTAATCCACTGCTTTTACTATGTATTTACCTTTTCCAGCTAGATTACTTTCATATGATTTTTTGTCGTTAATTAGTGCCAATTATGTACATCTTAAAGAAGTCCCTTTATTATTTCTTGTAAGGCTAATTTAGTAGTGATGAACTTCTTTAACTTTTTCTTTCTGGAAAACTCTTTATCTCTCATTCAAATCTGAAGGATAACCTTATCAAGCAAAGTATTCTTGGTTGGAAGTGTTTCCTTTTGGCACTTTGAATATGTACTGCCACTCTCTTCTGGCTTGCAAAATTTCTGCCAATAAATCTGCTTATAGCCTTATGAGGTTTCCCTTGTATGAAATAATTTATTTTTCTCTTGTTGCTTTAAAGATTATTTATCTTTAACTTTTGACATTTTAATTATAATGTGTCTCAGTGTGGCTATCTTTGGCTTCATCTTATTTGGAACTTTCTGAGCTTCCTGGACTTGAATGTCTGATGTCTGCATCTTTCCCTAGGTTAGGGAAGTTTTCAGCCATTATTTCTTCAAATACATGTTCTGGTCCTTTCTTCTCCTCTTGGGACCTCTGTAATATGAATGTTATCTCACTTGATGTTGTCTCAAAGGTCTCATAAACTATCTTCATTGTATTTTTTTTTTTCTTTTTGCTGCTCTATCTGTGTGAATTTTAATGCTTTATCTTCCAGGTTGCTGATCTGTTTNGTAATATGAATGTTATTTCACTTGATGTTGTCTCAAAGGTCTCATAAACTATCTTCATTGTATTTTTTTTTTCTTTTTGCTGCTCTATCTGTGTGAATTTTAATGCTTTATCTTCCAGGTTGCTGATCTGTTTTCCTTCATCCAGGCTGCTGTTGAACCTGTGTATTTTTCAGTTCAATTATGTATTTTTCAGTTCTGTGACTACATTTTTACTTCTTTTGTTTTCTGCCTCTTTGTTGAAATTCTCACTGTGTTTATCCATTCTCTCAACTTCGCTGAGCATATATATGGCTTTGATTCTTTATTAGGTAGATTACTTAGCTCCATGTCAGTTGAAGTCTTTATCTGAGGTTTTATCTTTTTGTTTCATTTGGAACATGTTTCTCTGTTTCTTCACTTTGCTTGACTCTGTGTTTGCTTTGATATATTAGATGAAACAGCTACCTCTCTGTCTTGAGAGAATGGAGCTTTGTAGGTGATAATTATTCTCATTTAATCTTGCCTTAGCTTTTGGTTGTCTCTTAAACCTCTGTGATTGCCTAAACCACCTGATTTATTCTTGATATGCCCCCATTATTGAGGGTGTGCCAATAAACCATTAGTGATCCAAGGGAAAGTCACATTTTTAACACTAATCTCATTCTGATTGGAAACCAGACCCTCAGGTAGCAGCTTTTAAGGTATACAAATATATACAGCCCTGTGGGGCCACATTTGTAATCTCTTCTGGCTTCTAGATCAGGAAATCTGGATGTGTTCCTGGGAGATAGTTGCAAGAATAGGGACTCCGGTTGAGTGTATAAGTTCCTTTCTGGGGGGTTCCATCCTGGGGGCTCATTTTTCTGGCATAAATCTCATTGAGCTGTAGCAAGACCTGTGGGGTGCACAAAGTTGGTGTCTTCCTATTCATGTTCCCTGGGAATACCTCCTTAGCTTCTAGATGTGTGGGACACCTGGAGCCTGTCTCTCAGGTTGAAGTTCCAGCCTAAGTAAATAGGCTGTTTTCACAGGAAAACTAAGGTTTTATTTCAGTCTGCTCTCTGTGCAGTGTCCTAGGGGTGGATTGTGAAGTACTGTCTTTCTGATTGTTATAGTCTGTGGAACTCTGGAACACCAGCCTTCTTTGCCACCAGGGCCAGGTGATCAATGGCTGTTCCTTGTACAGATTGTGCACACTTGCTGGTTCCAGCAGGACATCTGGAGAGTGTAGGGAGTAGGGCATGCTTGCTAGCTTCAAGAAGGCAGTGGGAAAATATCTTGACTATGTGTGCCCAAGGGCTTCAGCAGTTCCAAGAAAGTGCTTTCTCTGTATGTATGCTGGCTTTAAGCAGAGAATGGGAGAATGCTGCCACTGCTTATGCTTACCAGAGGCCTGGGGAGTGTCACAACTGCCCTAGCTTGTGGATTTTAACTAGAAAACAGAACTCCTTGACCATTTGAACTCACCCACCCCAGCCAGAAAGCAAGAGGAGTGCTGCAGTTGCCCATGCTTTTCAGCCTCAGCACGTGCCCAGTTGCTCTCCCCCAACCCATCCTACCAAGGTGGCAGGAGGGTACCCCATCTGATCTTACGCCCTGTGCTAATGGGCTATGTGGAGAGTGCATCAAAGACATCTTTCACCACCTCTGTCTCTAGAAAATATCTCAGCTTTCCTCTACCCCTCCAGCCAATTTACCCCCAGATCAGCAAATGAATATCCCTCACAGATAATCTAGGTGCATTTCAGACCGCTGTGTGTTTTTTGTTTGTTTGTTTGTTTTTTGTTTTCCCTCTGGGTTTGGGGCAAGTGAGGCCACATATAAGCCCTCCAAGAGGGGAATCCCAGTTTCTTATAGCACTGTGGGACCCCCAGATGTCAGCTCTATTGATTTTCTCTGCCAGACATCCTGGGGGCTCATTTTTCTGGCATAAATCTCAGAAGCTGGAGTGCCCAATGTAGGCGCCAACACCTTGCTTCTCTGGGAGAAATACCTATCTAGAAATTCCTCCCTATTGTGTGTTGCAGTGCCAGGGGTGGGGTATTTTACAAGATCATGTCTCTGCCTCTCCTACCCCCTTCATGTGGTCTCTTATCATTTGTTGTTGAGAGCAGTCTGTCTAGTCCTCAGATCTTTTTAGAGAGAAATGATCCTTATATAGCTGTAGATTTAGTATGTCCATGGTAGGAAGTGAGTTCAGTATCTTACCACACCACCTCTTGGACCCCCTCCAATAATCTACATTTGATTTTTTTTTTTTTTGCTTTATTTACAAAATAGCAGGTCTGGCTATAATTTATAAAGTTATGGTGTGATCTGAGATGTCTGAGGATAGTGGTAAGTCATTAGTAAATAGTATTTAACTTTTCTAGATAAGACATCACATATGTGCATTTGTACACACACTCAACCCTAGGATGAGCAGACTTAAATCCCGGTCACTCTGGCTTGACAGTACTGAAGACATCTGAACTAGCAGATTCAGCGTGTTTGTGGTTTATTTGCTCTGTGGCACTGAGTATTGATTAATGACATAATAAATCTTTTTGAGACTTATTTTCCACTGTGAACATACCATCCTGAAATGAGAGCTACAAGCCTGAGTAGAGGTGATGAGATGTATGTCAAATAAGATAAGTTGTTCTAAGCTCATGACTGATGAATAAATGCTTTGGGGAAGTAACCTGCTTGCTTTTCCTCAACCTCACACTATAAAATTGCCTTTGAAAACCATCAGATGCTTTCATTAGTTTTTATTGCATTTATTTGGATCTAAAACTTTCTACTGTCTGTGTAATTTTAGGAAACAAATTGAAAAGGGTTGATAACCTTATAGATGATTCTATTCATCCTAGGGCTATTAATTTTAACTCCATGGTATCAAAAGAATACAAAGTATAGATGAGGATTTAGGAAGATATGCATCGAAACCTTGCTTCTGTCTCTTACTAGTTGTGTGACTTTGCACTAAATATAGGTTTTCTAACCTGCAAAATGGGATTCTGCCCCTAAATGGTAATTCAGAGTTAATTGCTCTAAAGTATGTAAGGCATTTAGTACAGTGCCTTTACAAGATGAAGATTCAGTGCATGGGGGGAGAGGAGGTATTTCTCCCCTTTTAATAAAGGAAAAATTTCTCCAATTTCTCATTCATTTAAGCATCATTCATAAAATACCTCTCATAAGCCAAGCACTGAGCTAGCTACTATATATTGGTCATGATGGAGGTAATGGTGGTGGAATAACCCCCTTTATTGTAATACTTTAATATTTTAATTCTAAATAGGCTTCCCATCAATTAGTGTATACAATAACAAATTATAAAATACAATGTTTATACAAGAGTGTCATGTCAGATAATTAGGAGTTAACAAAGTGACATAAGACCAACTCCCAGCCCTCGAAGAATTTAAGACTAGAATAATGGTTCTTAATAAGAAATGATATTCCCCCAGGGGCATTTGGCTGTGTCTGGAGAAATTTTGGTTGTCACACGGTGGGAGGAGATGTGTCTTACCGGCATATAGTGTCCTGGGACACCACTAAACATTCTACAATACAGAGTAAAGCTCCCGACGACCAAAAGTTATCCATCCCAAAATGTTAATAGTGCCTGGGTTGAGAAACCCTGGGCTACATCAAGCAATAATGCAAACATATGCAGAGTTTAGCCATAACATGCATTACGTTGCAGCTCTTTACAAAAGTACAAACAATGTTTGGTTGTAATCATAATAGCCACTAACTCTCAGGGTGTGCTTATTACATACCTATATGTCCTAACCCATTTAGACCTCTTCACTCTTTGATGTGGGAGTCTGATTATTAAGTCCATTCCACAGATAAGCAAACTGGGTTCTAGAAAGATTGTATTGACTGCTAAAGCCACAAAGTTAGTATAAGGTAGAGACAAAACTTGAACCAAAGATGTCAGCCTCAAAATCTTATTATCTTAACCATTATGCCAATTCTGCAAAACTTGTTGGGAGCTCTTCTAATAAGAATAGCAATTTTTTATCAGAGGAGGGGTCTGAGGATCTGAACAGTAGTTTCACTGTGGTGAAAGTGTGGGATCCCTGCTGTAATAGTTTCCCACGGCTGCTCGTACAAAGCACCACAAACTCGGTGACTTAGAACAATAGACATTTATTCTTTCCCAGTTTTAGATTTTAGAAGACCAAAATCAAGATATCGCTGGACCATGGTCCCTTTGAAGGTTCTAGCGAAGAATCTTACCTTGCCTTGCCCTTTCTTTGCTTCTACTTGTTCTTAACAATCTATGGTGTTTCTTAGCTTGTAGCTGCCTCACTCCTAACCCTGCCTCCACCTTCCTATGTCCTTTCTCTTCATGTGTATCTCTGTGAGTCCTCTCCTCTTTTTATAAGGACACCAGCCTTCGGACTTAGGGCCCACCCTAATCTAGTGTGATCTCATCTTAACTAATTATACCTGCAAAAACACTATTTCCAAATAAGTTCACATTCTTTTCTTTTTTTTTTTAAGATTTTATTTTATTTTAGAGAGACAGTATATGTGTGAGCAGGGATGGGAGGAGAGGCAGAAGGAGAGGGAGAGAATCTCAAGCAGACTGTGCCCTGCGTGCAGAGCCCATTGTGGGGCTCCATTCATGACCCTGTTGTCATGTCCTGAGCCAAAACCAAGAATCAAATTCTTAACTGACTGAGCCACACAGGCACCCCCAAATAAGTTCACATTTTAAGGTTCCTGATGGACACAACATTTTGGGAACCCTGTACAATCCATGACACCTGATGTCATGTATATAATTCTGTATGTTAACAGGAATGTTTGCATGTACCCAGAAGATAATGATCTTGCAAAATGGAGTTTTCCAGCACTATCTTTAAACAGTAGAATCAGATGCAGCATAATGAGACACTTAAATCATTGTAAGACCTGAACCAACTCATACTAACATTCCCAACTCATGCATGGTGAGCAGAATTGTCTGTACTATTTTTTCTCTCTCCCTTTGGCACATAGTTAATTCCACTTGACTAGCATGACATTTGATGTGTATTTCCCCAAGAAAAAAGGATGGATCATTATGGTTATTTTACCTTTTTAAAAATTTTTCAATGTATCTAAATGTTCCTATTAAAATTAATATTATTCTTTTAAGGAGATCAGAATGTTCTAGCCTTTATTTTGCAAGTTTCAAAATTCTTTACCCTACTATCTTTGTTCTATTGTAAAGTTCTTTTTTTGATATTTAGCCTTGTAATTGTAAAAAATCTGTTTATTATAAACTCCACCAGAATCATATAAAATCTTATAATATTTATATTCACAGCAATCTTTAATACATTGAATCCATTCATTAATCTCTGTATCAAATGATGGTGAAAGTATTAGTTAAATAAGATACTTAAGAAAACCATATGCTGAGAGCAATGAAAAAAAAATAACCTATTATAGAAATGGAAAAGCAAACCAGAAGAAACACTTGGAATGGCACAGTAAGGACGTCCAAAAATTGGTTCCTCCTTAAGAACAATAAGAATACTGCAAAAATAGGGCCACCAGGGTGGCTCTGTCAATTGAGCGTCCGGTTCTTGATCTCAGCTCAGGTCTTGATCTCAGGGTTGTGAGTTCGGTTTTCATGTTGAGCTCCATGCTGGGCATGGAGCCTACTTTAAAAAAAAAAAAAAAAGAATACTTGCAAAAATAGTAAAAACCAACTTTTTCAGAACTCAGGAAGTTAATCAAAACTTGCAATGAGTTATATGGAGAATATTTAGTCAAGAAAAATAGCCAAATCTTGGTAAGAACAGCAAGTTTTTTGACTTGCTGTATTTATAACTCTCTCTCTCCTTAGGTCTTTGGTAGCCTTGAAATTCAGCAGCCTTGAAAACAAAGTGTATGTGGGAGTAGTGGTGTAGCAATAACTGGAGGTGCAGAATGGGTTTGGAGCTCCCCTCAAAATCACACACCCAAAGAATTGCCGGTATTTAATCTGTCTGACAGCTCCCTGGAAAAGCTCCATTTCCAGTGTTTGTCTTTACTTGACCAACTCAGACCTTACTCAGTGGGAAAAAGCTTTATGCTCAGAGTGCTGGTTACACATAATCAGGAGCAATTGTTTAACTTTAAATCTTTCTAAGGCAGTGATACCAGATAGGAAAAATAAGCAGTTGGCCAAGGAAACATAAAAACAAAAAACAAAAAACTGAGGAGCACGGTGTCAGAGCAGGCTTTGAAAAGTTCTAACATATTCAGGATGATCTTGGAGGCCATGCATATATGCAGGGCTCTGCGCATGCTCAGGAAAGACCCAAAAAGGCACTTATCTGTCACTTATGTTCAACACTGAAGCTTGGCACAAGGAGGAAGTGGATGTTAAGGCGAAGTTGTAAACTGCCAAACTTTGAAGGTTTCTCCTGAAGTCAAGATCACAGTCAAGTTTCTGGCTGAAATTCAGAAAACAGGACTGGCTTATACCATGACTTTGCTGAATGAAATTGCAAATAGTGATGGGGGTGGGATTAACGTACCATCCAAAGAATAGAATCATCTAAAGGAATAATTTATTTCTGGCTTTTATCATTTTATGAATCATCTCCCCATGTCTCTTTGGACTGAAATTAAGCCTAATCTCTCATATTAGGCTTACTCTTACTAGATCAAGTCAAATCAAGGCAAGTAGTTTATGAGTGCATAATGACAGATGCCAGCAGTTGGAATAGATGTGTATTAGCATTTGATACAAGCTTTATAGATTAGTATGACTATAGAGTTTTATACTTAAAACTGTCAGCCTCCAAACTTTTGACTAATAATTTGTTAGAGTATGTTGTTGGTATGAGTCACAAAAGAAAATCAATAGCCTGGATAGCAGAGAAAAAAAATTCAGAAAAGATCTTTATCACCTAGGAAGTCCTGTAACAAAAGAATTATTCTTAGATCAACAATGAAGAATAAATATATTGTAATAGTCAGGCTAGACCAATTAAAAACCTTACTTGACTTCAGTTAATTAAGTCCATATTCATGAGTGGGGATTATCTTCATTGTGGACATACATATATGAGCAGCCACTCTCTTATTTATGAGGCAATAAATCATCAATGGGTTTTTTTTATCAATATAAAATCCTTTTTTTATAAATCTTGATGTGGGTCTCATAATGGCCTAACCTCTCTGTTTTTATGTGGTTCAGAAGGGCTTCCTATCACGTTTCATTTTGTAATCTGATTCCATGATCGTGACCTCTACCTGAGCTTTTGCTGACTTTTTAAAAAAATAATTGCCCGTGTCATTTGGAATCATGCCCAGTCAAACACTTACATAAGCATATGTGTGGTCCTTCATTTCCATATTGTTTCTTATTAGTACCAATTTTCTGTTACTTTTTTTTTTTTAAGATTTTATTTATTTATTTGACAGAGAGACGGCCAGCGAGAGAGGGAACACAAGCAGGGGGAGTGGGAGAGGAAGAAGCAGGCTCCCAGCAGAGCAGGGAGCCCAATGCAGGGCTCGATCCCAGGACTCTGGGATCACGCCCTGAGCCGAAGGCAGACGCTTAATGACTGAGCCCCCCAGGCGCCCCCATTTTCTGTTACTTTGAGCATTATCAACAGCTGTTTGATGCTATTTATTGCTTAATTCCTCTAGCTTGGTGCACAAAAACAGCTCAAAATTTGTCTGAGTGAATGAATAGCTATACTTTGTATATAAAGGAAATCTAATCAATTTTAGGTAATTTGGTTATCCCATTCTTGGGTTAGAGTTTCTTGTTGTCTATACACATGTTAGAACTAATTTCCAGTAACCAGTCAATACCCACTTTGAAATTTCAAACTGAGTGCATCACTTCCTCATCTGTAAAATGAAATAAAAATATTGCTGACCGTGTAGGGCCATTATGCGGATTCAATAATTTAGTGCATAGGATGTACCTGTCGCATCATTCATTTATCATGCAGATTCTAATGAGGGCCTACTGCTAGAGACACATCAGTGAACAAAGCAGCTAGAGAGTTCCTACTTTTGTGGAACTCTTAACCATAGGAACATACAGTGCTGGGTATGCATGTAGACTTCCCACTGGGCCGGATAAAATTCAAAATAATGTGTGAGGTTGACTTGTAAGCCCTTAGGAAAGGTAGTAGTGATTGCTTAAATCCAACAAAAAAATTTCACAGGGCACTCAACCCTTTCCCACTGAAATTTTTGAGGTCAGTAAACTATAAAAACGACAAATATAATGACCTTGAGTCTAAATAGTCCAGCTGTGCAGTTACAGGAATGGGTACCACGACTTAAAACACTTCGTGTGGGAAGCCTTAAAGAGTTTAATTGACCACAAGATCAATATGAGGAAATGGTATGATACGGGGGAAAAAAAAGAGAGAGAGAAAGAGAAGCAATTTGTTTTTAATTGTAGGGCTATCATAGAAGCATATATTCCAGAACAAGTGCCATGCTACTCTGACTCAATGCTGTGCAAAATGTAGTATGAGTCTCCAACTCTGGAAGAAGTATGAATAAACCCAAATGCTTCTGGAGAAGAACAATCAAGAACAGTGTGTGAATGTGTGAAAAATAATGTTATGGGGTAAAAGAGGACTTCTTAAAGACACTCACATCTCTGATGCAGAGATTCGAGGAAAAAGTAAGAGCTGAAGGATTGCATAGAGGAGAGGAATTGGACAGAATTCAGATCACATGAGTGAAGTTAGAGAGATGCAGATTTAAGTTAAATATGAATAAGAAGAGTGGAAAGAAAATAAAGTCCTTGCACTTGTGAAATATACGAAATCAGTACTTACAGAGAGTTTCTATAGAGGCTGGAAGTGGCCAGGTCTCTCCCAGCTGGCACCTGTTAACTTTTATCTTCTTCTCAAGATCTGACAGTTAGTGTGTTGGGCACGTTTACATAGACTTGAAGAATGTAAATTTAGGGGAAATAAAAATAAGTGTAGATTATCTTCAAAAGAGCAGGTTTTATTATTACTACTATTAATAAAATACTTTCTCTTGGGAATCTACCAAGCATGAATTCATAAGATGGTTAGTGAACCTTGAAATTCATTTTTTTTTTGCTCAAAAAGCAATGTCTTAAATCATGATTAATTATCCACACAGGCTCTTTAAATCATAAAATCAATGAAGATTGAGATCAAGAGAGTTTGGGAGGCCCGTAAGATGGCACCTCTTACTTGAAAGCTGTGTTGACGCTAGAGGTGACAAATAGGAAAAATACCACAATAAGCATGGTTTACCATTGGCAGAGGACCTGTACTTTGTTACACACGTCATGTAGCAGGTATTTCTGAAGAAATTAAGAGAGTCATTTGCCTTGATGGGTTATAGTTCATCCTTTCATGTGGCACTTAATTCTTGGTGCCCCACTTCATATACAGCTTCCTCTGCTAGAGGACAGCCTGTCTGAACCATAGCAGCCAAGGCCCACAATCAGATGCAGAAGCTAGAGCCTTGCATGGACCTGCCCCCCAGCTCCCACATTTGCGTAAGTTCTTATCCTCGTAAATCACTCATAGTGGTCATCCTCTGATTAAACCCGCACTGATTCACTTGCTGAAAATCAGGCCTGGGACAGGAATATCGTGCAAGGCTGAACAAATGTACAGTATTTTCTGTCACTGATAGTCCCTGATAATGATCACTTGTCAGGTTTTTGGCTAAGATCAAGTGCAATATTCCCTGATAAGAAAATCCCTAGTGGTTTCACATAACAAATAAACCGTTAAGGGAACACGTGGGCCCCCATAGGCTCTTGCTTCAGTCAAATGTTGAGTCAAATCTTTACATAGATGCTACTGTGTTATAGCGATAGGCGATACTAACACTGCACATCACGTGTTCAGATTGTTTGTTTGTTGGATTAAGTGGAAATTAAATGCTCCATGCAGCCTTATTTCCAAGGGTTGATTTGGACGTTCATTTTAAAGATAATTTA
This sequence comes from Ailuropoda melanoleuca, assembly GCF_002007445.2. NCBI lineage: Eukaryota > Metazoa > Chordata > Mammalia > Carnivora > Ursidae > Ailuropoda > Ailuropoda melanoleuca. The sequence continues at coordinate 39,943,776 of NC_048221.1, read as the reverse complement.
TGTACCTTGTGCAGTGTTCAGGTAAAATGCCTTTATCTTGGAAAAAGGAAGTGATTGAATCCTTTTGTCTTACTGTTGCTACACATGAGAAACATTTCTTTTTAATACACAGATATTAACTTTTTAAAACTTCTCTGAAAAGAAATGAAAATATTATATAAATGATTTTCTTCTTCAGATTTATTAATTAAAAGATATAATAGATACAGTTATACTATATAATGGGTATTGTTTTTTATGGCTTCTTAATACAATACATACAATACATACATACGTACAATACAATACAATAGGCAATTGAAGATCTTTTTCTCTCCCCCATCCCTATTGTCCATCTGTATCTTCTACACACAAAAGGGGGAGTGTGCAATGAACTGACAAATTAAGGCAACTCTGTCCATTTGGTAGAATGAAAACATTTTATAAATGTAGTTTCCTCTCCTCTTCCTAATAGCGGATAGTTGACAATGTAGGAAAAATTCTCATTTCTACCTAAGGCGATTGTAAAAAAAAAAAAAAAAAAAGAACAAACAAACAAAAAACAAGAACAACAAAAAAACCAACCTCATAAAACACTGCGACATTTCTGCTCACTTATTCACAGCTCAATTTCTACTGCTGGTTTGAAGAAGATGCCAAAACCCATATCTGAAAAGAAATAAATAATAGCTTTCTTATTCCAAAAATGTATGCATAACTCAAACTCAATTTTGACTGAGGGACAGAAATGGAATTCAGAGCTCACGGTGAGTTCGCTTGATGAATGTAGCAGTGTTTTCACTTTTTCAATTGTATGCTCAATTTCCTACTTTAAAAATATCCTAAAATTCATTAAGCATTAAGCCCTGCTGGGTGGTGACAAGATGCGGGCACAGCAGTGCCCATAAGAGTGCCTAAGTCTTTTCCTTAGGGATATTCCTAATTAAAAACTGGTGGTTGCTTGCCTGAGTTGTTCTATACACAGAGTATCATGAATTCTCAACCTCTGTAGGGGTGAAGATGTGGAATAATGAAAAAAGGAAAAACGTATAACAAATGGAGAAAAGTGAAGACGTCTCTTGGGTTGATCAAGTAAACAGGGAATTCAAAGATTTCAGATTTAATATTATTTCTCTTCTTCTTAGAATTCAGCTTTTTTTTTCTTGATCTCTCCAGTTCAGTGCATCTTAAATATCAGAATGCATCAGAATAACCTGGGAAATTTAGTTTTAAAAAAGGCAGATTTTCCAGGGCTCCCTCTACTTATTCTTAACTGAATCCAGAATAAGTCCTGGGAATCTACATTTGTACCGAAGTCTTCAGAAATTATGGCACATGGGACCATTTGGGTACCACAAATCACAGTGCAAAGCATCCATTCAATCATATGAAACTCAAAAGTGAAAAATGCAAAACATCTAGTCAAAGATTTTGCACAGTACTACACCAGAAACTCTGGTGGCATAATTCTCCTTATTCTCTGTAGCCTTAGTAACCATAAGGGAAGAGGGTTCTCAGATCTTTCTGTGAATATCACCAGGTGTCTGAGGGAAATGCAGATTTTCAGGTTTCCGCCAGTCCCCCAGAGATTTAATACATTTGGTCTTGAGCGCAGGGCTGTCTGCTGTTAGACTACATGTTGTGGGATCTTGCTGTGTGTGGTTCGTGGGTACACTTGACAAAATTCTGCCTAAGGAATGCCATCAACACAGTATGTTCACCAAAGGCATGATTATGACAACTATAACTTTATGCAGTCACCAATTAATTGATAAATAAATCCATATTGTGGTATGAACTACATAGAATTTTGTTAGGATAATTTCTATCTAGTAATAAAAACTTAAAATCACTCTAATTTTATTAATAAAAAAGAAAAACCACTTGGCTTGTGAATTTTAAAAGTTCAATGTTAGTTCTGTCTTCAGGGATCACATGGTGTCAGAAGAACTGTTTCTCCCCATTTCTTGCTTCTGCTTCCTGTCTGCATGCTGACTTCTTCCTCTGACCTCTCTGTCATGATGAGGAAAAGCTCCATTTTCACAGCCCCTCAGGTTCATGTCCCACAGAAACAACTAGAATCTTAGCTGGTTCCTGCAAAATCTTGAGAGTTACTGTGGTTGGACAAACTTAGGTCATGTGGTTGAGGGAACATGATTTGGTCATTGGTTTAGCCTTGGTATATACGTTGGTGGGGTGAACACTTCCAGGACCATACTCACCGGAAGAACTTAAGGAGTGTGTCCATTAATTGCTTGCTATTGCCAGAAGGAGGGAGATGGATCTGGGGAGACATCCTCCGTAAACACCCACTGTGGCCTTATGTATGTATAGAAGCAACCAGAAGTCATGTGCCGGGGTAGTGTCTATAATAGTTTGCCAGATGACTGGTACTGAAAGAGACAGCCTAACATTTTGAGCTTTCTTGCTAGTAAACACAGTAAAGTACCAGAGCTATCAGTGTTTGGAGCTTCTAATTAAGCCAGGTGAATTATTACCTTATCGGGATTTGTGGTTTTTACTTGAACTCTTGGCTGCTTCCCTGCCTGTGCCGTAAAAACCTGGCAGAGTCTCTGTGTGCACATGCGTAATCCTTCCATGGGGGTTCTGTGCCATAGACCTTTGGCGACATGATGAAGCCTGTGGACCCCTTCGTGGAAAAATGTTTTTAAAAGCATAAAATCAAATACATAGGATTACAGAGAAAACCAATTTAATTAATTTTATTAAAAGTTTCATATGTTGTAAACAAATTTGTAAGGTGGAATTATGTGCTTCTTTATGACCTCATTACATTGCTTAGTAAAAGTAAATACATTCTTTTTTCCCATTGGCCATCCCAGTTCACAGACCCACTGAATTTCAGGCAGTGTTCATGGACTCTGGTTTCAGAATAATTATCACATAGATGCCGGGGGCCTCTTAGTAGCAATGATTGTGTAATTCCCCAATTTAAAGTCCTCCATTTGCTCCCAACTTTTCTCAAAACAAAGTCTGCAATCCTTAGCAAGACACCCAGGCCTTATTNGTTCAGTGCATCTTAAATATCAGAATGCATCAGAATAACCTGGGAAATTTAGTTTTAAAAAAGGCAGATTTTCCAGGGCTCCCTCTACTTATTCTTAACTGAATCCAGAATAAGTCCTGGGAATCTACATTTGTACCGAAGTCTTCAGAAATTATGGCACATGGGACCATTTGGGTACCACAAATCACAGTGCAAAGCATCCATTCAATCATATGAAACTCAAAAGTGAAAAATGCAAAACATCTAGTCAAAGATTTTGCACAGTACTACACCAGAAACTCTGGTGGCATAATTCTCCTTATTCTCTGTAGCCTTAGTAACCATAAGGGAAGAGGGTTCTCAGATCTTTCTGTGAATATCACCAGGTGTCTGAGGGAAATGCAGATTTTCAGGTTTCCGCCAGTCCCCCAGAGATTTAATACATTTGGTCTTGAGCGCAGGGCTGTCTGCTGTTAGACTACATGTTGTGGGATCTTGCTGTGTGTGGTTCGTGGGTACACTTGACAAAATTCTGCCTAAGGAATGCCATCAACACAGTATGTTCACCAAAGGCATGATTATGACAACTATAACTTTATGCAGTCACCAATTAATTGATAAATAAATCCATATTGTGGTATGAACTACATAGAATTTTGTTAGGATAATTTCTATCTAGTAATAAAAACTTAAAATCACTCTAATTTTATTAATAAAAAAGAAAAACCACTTGGCTTGTGAATTTTAAAAGTTCAATGTTAGTTCTGTCTTCAGGGATCACATGGTGTCAGAAGAACTGTTTCTCCCCATTTCTTGCTTCTGCTTCCTGTCTGCATGCTGACTTCTTCCTCTGACCTCTCTGTCATGATGAGGAAAAGCTCCATTTTCACAGCCCCTCAGGTTCATGTCCCACAGAAACAACTAGAATCTTAGCTGGTTCCTGCAAAATCTTGAGAGTTACTGTGGTTGGACAAACTTAGGTCATGTGGTTGAGGGAACATGATTTGGTCATTGGTTTAGCCTTGGTATATACGTTGGTGGGGTGAACACTTCCAGGACCATACTCACCGGAAGAACTTAAGGAGTGTGTCCATTAATTGCTTGCTATTGCCAGAAGGAGGGAGATGGATCTGGGGAGACATCCTCCGTAAACACCCACTGTGGCCTTATGTATGTATAGAAGCAACCAGAAGTCATGTGCCGGGGTAGTGTCTATAATAGTTTGCCAGATGACTGGTACTGAAAGAGACAGCCTAACATTTTGAGCTTTCTTGCTAGTAAACACAGTAAAGTACCAGAGCTATCAGTGTTTGGAGCTTCTAATTAAGCCAGGTGAATTATTACCTTATCGGGATTTGTGGTTTTTACTTGAACTCTTGGCTGCTTCCCTGCCTGTGCCGTAAAAACCTGGCAGAGTCTCTGTGTGCACATGCGTAATCCTTCCATGGGGGTTCTGTGCCATAGACCTTTGGCGACATGATGAAGCCTGTGGACCCCTTCGTGGAAAAATGTTTTTAAAAGCATAAAATCAAATACATAGGATTACAGAGAAAACCAATTTAATTAATTTTATTAAAAGTTTCATATGTTGTAAACAAATTTGTAAGGTGGAATTATGTGCTTCTTTATGACCTCATTACATTGCTTAGTAAAAGTAAATACATTCTTTTTTCCCATTGGCCATCCCAGTTCACAGACCCACTGAATTTCAGGCAGTGTTCATGGACTCTGGTTTCAGAATAATTATCACATAGATGCCGGGGGCCTCTTAGTAGCAATGATTGTGTAATTCCCCAATTTAAAGTCCTCCATTTGCTCCCAACTTTTCTCAAAACAAAGTCTGCAATCCTTAGCAAGACACCCAGGCCTTATTATAACCGGAGTGGGCTCAGTCTCTCAAGCTCCCTCATCTTATAATGTACGCTCACACTGTACTAGAAAACACGCAGTTCCATGAATAAGCAGTGTTTTCTCACGTCTGGGCATTTGTACACGTGGGTAGTGCCAGGACAAACTCTGCCTCTCTCTCTCTCTCTCTCTCTGCCATTTCTGCTGGCAGATTCTTCATCCTCTTTTAGGACTCAAACTCACTTCCATCCAAGGCTTAGTTAGCCAAACCTTCCACACGCTTCCTTTGCCCCTCCTCACCCTTGTGGAGCACTGACATTCTAGTCTAAGGTAATAAGTTGGAGAATTTACTGGGCAAGTATCAGAAAGATCTCAGGCATAATAGAACATTTACTTGCTTAGTGACTGTAGCTCTGGCGAATTTCAGGCAAGGGTCTCCTTTAAATAGTCAGTGCCCATACTATTAAAACTATTTCAAACATCTTACAATCGTCAACTGCTAGTGTGAAAATAATTTTAGTGTTCTATTTAATAAATAAATCTGTGATCGAAGCAGATTAACTGTTGTGCCAAATGAGAATGAGACTTCTGTCCATTTGTGTGTATTTTAAATTATACCATGAAATGGAGAATAACAATGTCATAGTTATTTATCATTTATATTCTCCCCAGCCTCAGTTTTCAGCACGTTTTGTATATTAACCTTATTTCATCCTCACAGTAACTCTACAAGGTAGCTACTATTCTTACTACTGTTTCAAGGAAGCTAAAGCTCACAGAAGTTGAAAATCTCATCTAAAGTCACATTGCTGGTGTGGGATTTCAATCCAGAAATTAAGGCTTCGGAGCGCTCATTAAATGTCAGAACATATGGTATGATGCTTTTTTTTTATCAACTAAGTCCCATGTCACACATGCCAAGAATGGAGGTGTGTGAATGTATGTACACACGTACACATATATAATTTTTGGGTACATCATTCTTACTGTATTTTTCTTTTTTTTTTTTTTTTAAGATTTTTTATTTATCCATTTGACAGAGATAGAGACAGCCAGCGAGAGAGGGAACATAAGCAGGGGGAGTGGAAGAGGAAGAATCAGGCTCATAGCGGAAGAGCCCGACGTGGGGCTCAATCCCATAACGCCAGGATCACGCCCTGAGCCGAAGGCAGACGCCTAACCACTGTGCCACCCAGGCGCCCCCTCACTGTATTTTTCTGAATGAACATCATGACTGCTGTGTGGATCTGGTGTTAACAATTCTCCTCCAGAAATTGGTAAAATTTTAACCAGGAATAGCTAATGAACTAAATATGCCCATTGTGTCTGAGACTTTTACCATTTTGCTGCCCATACTGATTCTTTGCCTTAACAATTTTTACCAAGATGTCACCTGAACTAGTGGTAGAAAAATCACTACTATGGGATTTGGAGGGACTAGACCTGTGTTCAAACCTTAACATGGTCCCTCACACATTTGCAATTAACCTACTTACTCCACACCTCAAGCTCCTCTTAGGTAAAAACGGGGCGTATGATCCCTGCTCAAACTTAAAAGGTAAAGAATGTAACCACATTTTGGAATTTCTAACTATATTTTCATTTATATAAAAATTTTAGGAATTTGAGGTATGGGGCTCCTTTAAGGTAAAATACGTTCTATCTCTACAGTCTTTGCAAAATCTCCTCTTCTCTAGGCTCCTGGAAAAGGACAGAATTAGATATGACTTTTTGCCAGGCTCCATTATTCTCAGTCCACCTCGATAGTTCTTGTCACATCTGAGTATCATCTATTCAAAATATTGTGATTTATTCTTTTTTTCCCTAAATTGACCCACTTTTTTGTTTATGTAATTAATTTAAAAGGGAAGCTTTATCATTTCTGTAAATTTACTGAGTAGATAGATTTTTTTCTTTACTACGTTAAGATGAGTATAACACAAAATAAAAGCATTCAAAGGAAACGCCCACCAAACCCTCTTCATCCCACATGTCAGGGGTATACATGTACTTCCTTTTGGGAACTGCTGGCATAAGATAGTCAGCTGAAAAAGCCCTTCATCAAACTTCCCCTTCCTGAAGTGCCTGGAGTGAAAAAGGGTCTTTTGTCACTCACTAGAATTTACTGTTGACCTCTTAGTCCCACACACAGCTTTGGCCCCATGGCATTACATATGCAGACCCGCTCATGGTCAGGAGCTAAGGGCAAAGCAGGCCCTTGGCAAAAGTACACAATAAAAAAACTAACTTCAGTATCATTCAACTTCTTCCTTCTCCATTTGTCTTCCCTCTTCAGGAATTCTAGCTGTCCTCACACTTCACTTGCCCATCCTTCACTGAAAGCCCAATTATGGTTTGTCCTCTAGAAGCAGAAACCCTTTTTGGAAGAGAGCATTGCTTTCATCTATATTCATTACCTTGTTCTGCCTCAAAACTTCAGAACATAACTTTCCTGGAAATATTTGCTCAGATATATGGTTGGTAACTCTCTGATCTAAATATACTGATTCCTGATGAGTTTTCTAATTGATAATAATGTGACCAAATTGCTTCGTCTCCGCTAAAGAGGAATTTAAATTTCAGTGAGGGGAGTGGCCTTGACTCATTCTCTTTTATTCTAAATAATGAGTGTCTGAGAGAAGTTTAATGCCCTTCCTGGGTAGATTTTTCTTGAGCAGAGAACCATCTAACACCATTCTTCGGATCATACCATGTAGCCTAGAAATTCTAAATCTTTTGGAATGAAGTCCCATTAATCTTTCTGTGAGAGAATCTGGAATCTTCAGAGAAATAAACAAGAAAAAAAATGTCCCTTAAATAATTTTGTGTATTGGTTAGTGCTCTCATTTTTGGTAGGTTTTATAAGTTAAAGAAGAAGCAGAATGGTTGGAAGTAAATTGCATTGCAACTTCCTCATCATTTTTATGAAAATCTAGCATCTGGCTGTTTTGCGTCAACGTCAGCCTATCTGTGGTGGTGCTATTGGCTAAGAACTCCTGAGGCACTCACCTGGGCCTCACTACTTGTGAGTCCCTACAGACATTGACCCAACTGCCCAGAACCACTGTGGTAGCTGGATTGGTCCTTATGGCTCTTATTACGATGGGAAGATGAACTCAGCTGCAACCATCAGGAACTTTGAGGAACTAGGTTTGTTACTTGAAGGTCCTTGAAGAGATACCACATACCCAGGAGCCACACAGCCGGGTTATGAGGAGAGAAGGGGAGAGCTGGGGCAAGACCTGGGATCTTCCTTTTTTGGGTCCAAGGGTGGGGTGCCTAGAGTTTCACAGGTTTAATCTTTTCTGGTGAATTTAAAAAGGTAACAGATTGAGGACATGGGAAGGGAGGAGTGGGGTCACTCAAGTGGTCAGTGATCTAGGGTGTCCAGGGCTTTCCAAGAAGGAAACTTCATGCGTAGGCCAGCCTGGTTTCTTACCTAGGTGTTTTTGCTAGTAGCTGTCATCTATACCTAGCAATATTTATTCAGAATGGGTGTCTTTGAAATAGATGCTGTGGTAATCAAAAGCTTACTGTCAAGCACTTCAATTATGATTAAACACTAACGTCAGGTTCTTACACCCCGCTGGCCCACACTGGTTTTGCCTCCCACAGGTCGTAGCCTATGTCAGTTGAGAAGCACAAGTAGATATGTAGAGGCAAACTCACTCTGAAGCTGATGGCGCTGCAGGAACCCCTGGCTTGCGCGGCCCCTCACAAGGTTCTGGGAGGACTCCTGCAAACTGTTCACACTGTGTTCACTGTAATGTGTTTTTGTAGAATTTGCCAAAGGAAGACATTTTGACTTCAACCGTTGAAGACCACTGTCGTCCACCTCTGATTTGCCTTCTGTCACATTTCCCCTTCTGTTCAGTGACCTTGGCCATGATTGTATGTGGGATCTGCTAAAGGAAATGAAGTTGGAGGATAGATTTACCTTGGGTGTGTGCGGCTTACTGTCGGTTCCATGCATCTATATTATGAATGTGTGGCTGGCTATTCTAGCTTAGGAAGGCTCTGGGATACTCTTAAGCTGCCAGTGTCAATGACATCTTCACCAAAAGGTGCAGGGTCAGATTGATGACAAAATGTTAACTAAATATTTTAGGGTTTTTTTTTTTTCTGGATTTTCTGTGTCTGTCATATTCTTAGCATTCCTGATTAACTGGTTGTGATTTCTTTCCTCATTCCAAGTAAGCATAAGCATCCCCTTTTGTACCTAGTTTTGTATCAGTAATTTTATTTTTTAATTGTCTATTTGTTTCCCTTAGCCAGAAACCCCAAATTGTACATGCCTTAAGCCCCGCGGTTCTACCTTCCGGCGCTAGCTGTAGCTTTCCCCACAATTGGCACTAGTGAAGCCACTTCAGCAGACTCTGTCCCTCACGAGATAAGTTCTATAACTGTATCGTGGTTCAGGAATTTCGTTTCTGGACTATAAATGGCTCCGTTATAATGTTGGTAATTAATTAGCAGAAATGCCTGGTGTTATTCTCAATTTCTACCACCACCTATTTCAGCAACAACATGAGGCACATTGATGGCTCTTCGTTTTCCATTTTTTTTACCTCAAGAAGTTTTCATTTTGGTTTATTTCCTTCATCCTTAGGGCACTCCTCTTAAACCATTACCCTTGATATCTGCTCTCTGTCTTCCATGCCTGGGAACAATTTCCCAACGATTTAATTAGCTCTCGCATTGATGGAGTAGTTCTTTGCTATGGCGCCTTTATTTGTAAACAGGAAAGTCTTTTATCTTTGGCTGCCTAGAGAATTTGCTACTCAAAATCCATTCCCCCCCCAGTTTATTACTTCTCGCGTTCAGAATCACGCATACCTGTAGTTCTGTTCATAGGTGCCCTACGTCAGGGTCTGAGACTCAGTGACAATATGGCATCTTCCACTTCAGTATTGAATTCATTGTTGGAAAAATACCCCAAAGACTCTATTTCATATCCAGCTTTCATTACTTTGTGGATTCTCTATCCTTAACCAAGTGAGGAATTTTTTCCGACTTTCTAGGTGGTTCAAATGCAAGTATATAATATATATTTTACAAATGACTAATCAATGTTTGTTCACATTTCAAACTGCCAAAGTGCTGTAGTATGATCCCATTTAAACAGTGAGTGCTTTATTCCACTATGTTGATTCATTTGTCTTTAGCTGTGTTTCTTAAAAAGTCTCTGTCTCTTAACTTATCCACTCCAGGGACTATAAACAACAGCTAGAGAGGGTATAACCCAAAAATCTTTTAAATGTTACTCTGAAATAAATCTCAGTAAATCCACATTTAATGAAAATAAATGTTTAAAGTCATTTAACCTGAAATTTCTTTTAGTTATAAGATTTACTTGAAAATTATTTTAAAATATTTCTTTTCATTTTCATCCTTTATCATAATATGTTTGACATGGCTTAATTAAATATTACTAAGTGCTTGAGGATTTCCTTGTGCCTAAGGTCCTTATTCTGATCCTGATAATTTCCAATTGTACAACATTTATAGAAACTGTAAATGTCAGTGGGACAGGGTCGAAGGTTAATTGACTCCACAATAGAGTAGGGAAAGTTAAAAAACTAGATAAAATGAAAACATGTCCCTTAACTCAGTTTTTCTTTTTTCTAGTAAATTATACAGATTTAAGGAGACAGTACTATGAATTCTTATTAAAAGTGTGGGTTTCTATTAGAACTTCTATTTCTATGTACCAGTTTTCAAGATGCTAGATTTGCTGTCTGAATTTCTTTGTGCCTGGTATTGATTTGCAATTGGCTTCTATTTGAATACACAGGTGATAAAAAAGCAAGGGGTTTGAAAATGCTCTGGTTGGTCTTTAACAATCTGGCTCTCGAGATGCCCTTCAACAGATGACTGGATTAAGAAGTTGTGGTCCATATATACAATAGAATATTACTCAGCTATCAGAAAGAATGAATTCTCAACATTTGCTGCAACATGGACGGCACTGGAGGAGATAATGCTAAGTGAAATAAGTCAAGCAGAGAAAGACAATTATCATATGATTTCTCTCATCTATGGAACATAAGAACTAGGAAGATCGGTAGGGGAAGAAAGGGATAAAGAAAGGGGGGGTAATCAGAAGGGGGAATGAAGCATGAGAGACTATGGACTCTGAGAAACAAACTGAGGGCCTCAGAGGGAAGGGGGTGGGGGAATGGGATAGACTGGTGATGGGTAGTAAGGAGGGCATGTATTGCATGGTGCACTGGGTGTTATACGCAACTAATGAATCATCGAACTTTACATTGGAAACCGGGGATGTACTGTATGGTGACTAACATAATGTAATAAAAAATCATTAAAAAAAAACAAAAAACAATCTGGCTCTGATACCTAGGCTTCTAGTTGCTAAACTGTTCTGTCTCCCCATAGCAACAGTTATAAAATAATGAAAATACAGTGTATAGTTAGGTGGTAATTTAGTTTGATATAAAACATATTTGCATTCGGAGTTTGATGCTATTTCCATAATTGCCTGGTGGAAATAAGAGAAGAGATGTTATACCCTTGTTCCACAGAAGATAGAATGTATGTCTTGGAAAGCCAATTGACACATGAGAATATTAATTTCTGAAGATGAGTTCATTTATTGTTTAAACGTGATGTGTTGTACGGAATTCAAGATTATGAAAGGTATGTGATGGAAAGTGAATTTCTGTCCCCTGTCCTTCACCCATCCCATTTCTTTTCCCTGGAGGCAAGAGTTGCTGCTGAGGTTTTGTGTTGTGTTCCAGGGATGTGGAAGGTGCCTTCTAGCAGCTGTCTGTACCCAGGATTGGCCCACTACAACCCTCAGGCCAAATGTGGCCTGCTGCCTATTTTTATAGAGAGCTTTATTAGAGCACAGCCATAGCCATCGATTTATGAATTGTCTATGGCTGCTTTTGTGCTACAACAATAGCATTGCAACAGAAACCATCTGCCCCACAAAGCCGAAAATACTGGTTATCTGTCCCTTTACAGAAAAAGTTTGCCAAATTTAACTCTCAAATAGCATGTGTGTGATGCCTCTCCCTCCAAAGCTTGCATGATAGTAGTGAGTAATCCATATGCTGTTTGTTGACATTGACTGAATCAAAGAATAATGTTCATTTTTATTTATGAGCCCTTGTCCACAGAGAGGTGAATGTGTCCTATGTGTATGTTATGGACTAGCTTTGCTATGAAGGTGGCTGAATCTTGAGCACTCTGTGTCTTCAATAGGCTCAGTCTGTTGATTTTGGTATTTTCAGCATTAACTTCTGGATTCAGTTCTCACACTGTTGGTCGTTATCCTCTGGAGAAACCCTCAGGAGCTCTGCAAGGTGTCCACAAATCCTTTGGCCCACTGAGAGAATAATGATGTGACTATGGATCCCATTGTGATAATCACATGGTATCAATTAAAACTTGTCAGATGCTCACATTCTGAAATTAGTAAAGTGAAAATTTGGCATTTTAAACTACCTTTGAAAATTCAGTAAATGTCCATACATTGTGTAGGCATATGACCTCTTAGTAAGGCCAGCATGGGGAGTTTTTCCTCCAGTTCTTCCTTTTTGGTTGTGGAATACACGAAGGAGACATGTCCTACGTAAGTTCCTAACCATCACGAGGATCACAGTCAGGGGGGCAAGATGCACACACTAGGAGAAGCCATTGGGAACTGACCCCAAGGGAACAGTATCTGCATTTCTTCAATCTCATGATCATTCCACGATGATTTGCGGAGTGGTTAGAGTGAGAAGAATTGCCATTTTTTTTTTAAGATTTTATTTATTTATGTGATAGAGAGACAACCAGCGAGAGAGGGAACACAGCAGGGGAGTGAGAGACGAAGAAGCAGGCTCCAAGCAAAGGAGCCTGATGTGGGACTCGATCCCGGAACGCCAGGATCACGCCCTGAGCCGAAGGCAGAGGCTTAATGACTGCACTACCCAGGTGCCCCAAGAATTGCCATTTCTAACAACTATGTTTCTCCTTTACTTTTTCGTGCTTGTAATTCTTGAATTTGTCTAAGAAAACTGTGTATATGATTGAACTTCACTAATAACTGTCTTATCATTTTACATATTTGCAAATTTTGCCGTTATATGTTTTTGTAACCAATAAATGCTGGAAGTTCACGGACTAATATTTAGGACTTCAAGAAGAGAGGGCTTTCCATGCTGAACGCCACCTGTCCTGGACTGTTTCAAATAACCTTTTCTCTTCAGTGGGATTCTCACTTTCTAGCTTGCTCAAACCAGGCAGGCAAAGTCCTCTTTTAGGCATAAACTAAACACAAGATATCAAATTTCTGGAAACTCTCCTCAGTGTCTAGGGAACACAGGCTTCAAATAATAGATAAATGGAAATATTTTGGAGGTCATTATGTGATTATACATAATATCATGTGGTATTTGAAAGTCAGGAAAAATAAGCATTAGTTAAGGCACAGGGTAATAGTCTAATAAAACTCCTGATAAAATCCTTTCATTGTAAGGAATGCTTGCAATAATTTGGTGTAGTTGAATGATTATAAGATTTTCTCCAGAGCCTATGCTGGAGGACTGGGTTAAAATAACCTCTCTTATCCACTAGTAACATATAAATAATAGGCTACATTTCATCATAATGAAAGGTGAACATATGAGAGGATTGGGAAGAATTTCAAAACTCCCTTAGGCACATTTTTACTAATCAATGTGAGCAAAGTTTGAGGAAATCTGTTTGCTTTCCAAAAATAGTAATTTATTTATAAAGCACTTGAGATATCCATGATGGATGATAAGTCCAAATTATTATGAAATATGCTGCTGTCACAATTTTCTTAGGAACAGGATTAGAAAATACCATTCTACCTTGCATGACATTAATTTTAAAAACTTTTAAAGCCAGAAAAAATTCCCTGTGGTATTGTACGGCATTCCGCATGAACCATATTATCAAAGAAAAGAAAAACAGGTGGCTAGGTTACCAGTTTTATTCTATGTTGAGTTTTCAGTAAGTGTTTAAAAAAAACAAACCTGCAACGTGTCCATGGAGAAAGCTTTTAGCGCAAGCTACTTTGGTTGTGTTGTAGAGACTGAGAAACAGAATCCGTACCCAAAGAGGAAAAACTATCATGCCTTATGAGAAAAATCCTACTAAATCATACATGCTCCTACTATTAAACATGCCTACTTCAACTATTATACATCCCTACTAAATCATCAGGCTTCGGGTCACCAAGTTTCAGCTGTGAATCGCTTGAAGCTTAGAAAATAAATTCCATGGTCAATGATAAGAAATTCAAACTCAGAGTCACAAGACTGAGAATGTGCAGATAACATCTGCCACCACGATTCTATCAGAATTGTCTTTTTATTTAAATGATGGCCTTGATAAACACAGCTCCAACAAGCCACAGATAATTTTTTTTGAGCTTACAAAGTAGGCTTTGTAGGAGGGTTAGGATCCATGGGAAAATTTCTAGACCAGCTCTCAGGAAAATTGGGTGCCTGTTTTTGCTGTAAATGTAGCAGGAACAGTGCTCATCAAATATTCCTCTGTTCCCCTACATTTCGCAGTCTTTCATGTAGTTAGCTGGGGTCACATGACTAGTTTGGGCCAATGGACTATGGCCGGAAGAGACAAGTGTCAGTGGGGAGCCAAGGTAGCTGAGAGGATGTGCCTCCTGCCTGTCTTTCCCTGTCTTAGCAGACTTAGAAGCCACAGATAGCATAGCTGCCAGGCAAGAGGGTCAACCAACCCTCATTAGACATTGTCATGAAGAAAGGGATCGAGAAGCCCCTATGGTTTTTTAGGTTTGCTTGATGTGGCTAATATTGATTTACGACTGATACAGTGAAACATAAATCATGGATTCTATTTTTATTCAATTTTTGTGTGAAGGTAAACTATCTGCTTATCTTAAGAATAAAATCATTTTTGTAAAAATATCTGGTAAAACTGGATGTTAGTAAATTGCCAGCCCAAGAACCTGGGAATAAGTTGGTTTAAACTGTTATAAATAAAGCAATTCATCTGCCCAAACCTGATCTCACAAAGATGTTAATATTACATTTTTATGAATGTTTAGTTTTCTGGATTTCTCCAGCCACAATTACAGATTTTCACATTTTATCCAGTTTTTGGTAAAAGATCAGAAAATCCCATTACTACCTTCAACATAAAAAGCCTTTAATTGTTTGAAATCAATATTTTTTAATTCAACAGGAATAATTTAGTACTCTTTTCGACATTTCAGTATAGATTATTATAAGATTCAATTTATCCTAGCTGTGGGGGAGGGGTGTTCCAAGGGAGGGGGAATCATTAAAGCTTAGATTATCCCCTCCAAGCACTTGTGGTAATTGCAAGAGATGTCCACACATGGAAAATGTTACATTATCCATCAGCATATGATTGAGCTAAAACTATAAAGGAACCACTAAGGGCCTTTAAACTTCTTATGTTGTGGAGTTAAACAGACTTAGGATTGAGGTCTGATTCTAACACCAATAGCTCTGTGACCTTGGGCAAGTCACTTGACAATGCATAAACCGTAGTTTCCTTATCTGCTACAGCAAGGATACTGACAATACTTATCTCCCAGAGCTAGTTAGTGAGCTCAGCCACTAGCATGAAGCAATTACTCAATGAGAGCCAATAGACACACTAATAATAGCTAGATGCACACGACAGGGCAAAGATGACCAAATGAGTCTAGATAGTTCATGAATTCAGTTATTCTGTTAATATGCACTGAGCTCTTGCTACATTGAAGGCCTATGCTCGTCTCCCCAGGCAAAGCACGGTTGTATCAGCATGGCAGGAAGGGCTAGTTAACCACCTAACTTCCCTTGTGTGAAGTTGTTGCTAGCAGGCTGCTGTTCAGCCTGAAACTACACATTTCTAGCCTCCTTTGCACCTTTGTGTGTCTATGTATGTAATTCTTGCCAGTGGAATATCAGAAAAAGTGTGACTTATGGTTTAGTCCTCTAAAGAGGCAAGTGTCCTTCTGTCACTGCAGCTTTCCTGTGCACTGGCTGTTTGTAGAGGACTCCCGGGCTCCTGGAAGGGTGCAATCCCAAGATGGACAAAGCTCGGGTCCTTGAAGAATGACAAGGACAAAAGTTTCCCAACATTGGATTATTACATAGACAAACATTTACTGCTGTGAGCCATTGAAATTTTAGGACTCATTTGTTATAGTCCACAGTGCTTCTCCTAACTAAGATAATCAGATAGGACTTTGCCCTAAGTGACTTAAGGGTCTATAAGAAAATACATATTACAGTAGGTTGCCTTATAACTGTTAGCTGATAGATGTGTCTGAGCAGGTCAAGCCCTTTCAGATTTTGAGACCTTATGGCCATAATCGGACAGTTCTTCCTTTTTCCTATTCCTTGCGTCCATTTTCCTATTGATTAGGAAGCCATGAAATGAAAGCCCAGACTCTTGTGTTTCACTTTTGTCTCTGTTCCTACCACTCACCCTCCAATTGGTGAAACTTGCCAGGCTGAGAATGGGTCAGCACACTGTCCTGAAACTGTCTACCACCCTTTCTGTCTGCCTTCACTCTGCCATGCTGGCATACTGTACACTGAGAAACTGGTTCAAGATGTAATTAAAAATTTAAATAAAATAGAGTAATCTAAGAGGCAAGGTTTCTGTAGACTATGAATATAATATGACATCAAATTAACTTTTAATGACTGCTTTAGAATGACTCAAGCCTTATCTTAAAATAGCCCTTGCAAAATATTTATGTTTTGCTTTTAGCTGATCCAAAATAAGTCTCTTAAAAGCGTAAGTACCATTTCTAGGAAATGCCTGACATCTTCCTCCAGTCAGCTATCATTGGTTAGTATTGTTAAAAACTTTCTTCGTTGTGGCTTGACAAAACGTATCCTATAATTTGTTTCTATGACTTGCATGATTTTTATTAACTATCAGGTGGCATACACAAATAAACCTTGAGGTCTCATGTGTCAGTACAGTTCAGCTGATCCAGGCCTGGCTCAGCTGGTGGATCTGGTAATGTTGGCTTGCTTAGACATGTGGGAGTTGGCAGGGAGTCAGCTGCTCCAGACTGGGTTTGGATGGGGTTACTCAGCTCTGTTCCACACATCCCCCATCCTGCCCTAGGGAGCAGTGAACCAGCCCAGGAACATCCTTCTGCTGGCAATGACAGAGACAAAAGAGTTATGCTCAATCTTGCAAATAATTTTCATGCTCTGTTTGCATCATGACTGATGACATCCTGTTGGCCAAAACAAGCCATATGATCCAATCCAGGTTCAAAGCGTAAAGCAATACACTCATCCTTTCATTGGGAAGATCTGCATGATTCTATGGCAAAGGCAGGTCCTACCAAAATCTAGTGCTTGGATTCTCTGTTTTCACCTTGGAAGGTGCGATTAAGGCAGTTTACTATAATCATCTTATTTTCCCATCAGAAGATACTAACTTCCCAATTTAAGCTTCTTTCTTAAACACCTACATTTTCCCATTTGAAGCAAACTCTTTTTTGATTAATATTAAGAAAAAAAAAATCTATGTCCTTAACCAGAACAAGTTAGCTAAGAGGCAACAAAGCAATATTGTTAAAGGAATTTTTAGTCTTAAAATTTCAGCCAATAGCTAAATTTATCTTTCAAAGAACAAATGTAAATATTCATAAATGTATTCATTCAACAAATATTTGTGGCACTAATAATTTATAGAAAGCCCAAGTGCTTTAAGGGACAAAATGTTAATAAGACAACGTCTGCATTTTTAGATGAATCGAAATTGGAAAAATGACCCCTCCCAGAACCACTACTGAAATAATTCATAACAGTACAGAAACCCAACAAGGAAAGGGACTCTTAAAATTTGTTTTGTGCCATTTAATATGGTTCTCATCACAACTTCGACTAAAGAGCAGTGTATATTAGTAGATATGTTACTTAGTGTTAAAATGTTTGCTAATAATCCATGATATTGGATAGATATGGGATTTTCCCACAGAGCTCTGTTAAAAAGGAAGCTAGGAATCAAACAGAAAACTTGAGAGGCATTATCTTTGCATGATGAGTTGGAATGAACCCGCCGTAGAAAAGAGTAGCAGTCCTGAGACCACTGTCCTAGAAAGGACTGCTGACAATGTTGGCTCTTGGCTGGCATCTGAGAACTGAGATTTTGAAAGGCTCCCCACCATGTCTAGAACTGATAAGCATGTCTCACTAAGCTGCGTAAGCTGTTTATGCAAACAATATGATTTGTGCTGTACACCAATTTTTCTTCAGTGAGTCTGGAATTTTGGTACATACTAGGCAGCATATGCCTCTGTGACCAACACCTGGTAAAAACCCTGGGCTGTGAGTCTGATGAGCTTCCCTAGTAGACAATGTTTAATATATGCTGTTACAACTTACTGCTGGGAAATTAAGCAAGTCCTGCGTGACTCCATTGGGAGAAGGCTTTCAGAAGCTTGTGCCCACTTTCCTAAGACCTTCACCCCATGAGTCATTTCCCTTTTCTGACTGCCATAAATCATGGCTTGAGAACCTCTGTATGTTGAGTCCTGGGAGTCCTCCTGGTGAATCATTGAACCTGGGAGCGGTCTTGGGGACCCTTAACTGAAGTACCATTCTTCTATTTCTTTGTTCTTAGCTTTTGAAAGTGACCTTGTATGGCAAACTCATTCATCCTTTCAATGGAAATTTTCTGGACTCCAACTATGTAACAGTCATTGGGATAAAACTGGGAATAAATTTGTGAATAAGACCTACATGGCACCTGCCTTCATGGAACTTTGATTCAACAAACAGGGGTTGAAATAATAGACAACAAATTTATTTTTAGCATGTCCTTCCTCTACACCTTTTTTCTGCTAGTGTGGGAAACATGCCAATGTAAATAGAGGACCCATCTCCTTAACAAAACATTTCACTAAAATTTATTGCTTGGCTTTTCTGTCTTCCCTAGGGAAAAAAATTATATAGATAAGTGTAGCATATGAATTTAAAACTCTGTGAAGGTATCATGACAATAATTAGATAAGCATTGTCCTGTTATGTAGGATGATGCTAAAATGGTTACTGTATATTTTTATAACTGAATTTGCCAAAGTACTCCAAGGACTCTACTTACAAGAGAAAATAACAGATGTCATACATGTGTCATAACTAGAAACTCTACTGCTATGAATTCTGACAGCAAATTTCAATAATGAATTTGTAAGTGGAAACAAAACATACTGGTATTGTAATTGATTTTTAAAGCAACTTCAATATTCTTGAAATAATTAGGTCAATGTAATATTTGAAATGTTAAGTGTGGGTTTCAAAAGGAATCCAATGATGAAGGGAAAAATGATGAAGCATTATTACCCCTTTGGAATTAAAAAAAATTACAGTGACATATTGGAAATTTAAATTGCTTGCCTCCTTCAGCTTTATGCACAGTTTTTTCTGGGTGCAAATCGGCCTCCAGTTTTTATTTTAAGATGTTCTTAGAACGTATGAACCAGATTAAGTTAGCTTCCATCTGCACAAAAGTGGGAAGATTTCACTGCCTGTTGTATCGACCAGCAAATATTTTCTCTTCTTACATCAACTTCTGCTGGGAGATTGAAAAAAATTAGGTGGAGGAGAAAGAAGTGCCACCATGATCTAATTTCTTTCAATTACTTTGGGTCTTACTGGAGCATACATCTTATATTTTATGGACACCCATTCATCTCCTGTGCTTTGCTGCCTTTGTAATCTCATCATTAACAATATATGAGAAGAGTAGTTCTTCAGATTTCGGCATAACTGTGATTTGTTCATGGCTGCCAGCACACTGGGGGTGGATTGGCTTTTGTTATGAATCATTTGTGCACATGATTTAATACATGTTAGGGCCATAAGTCTGGCTTTGATTTTTAAACATTTGACAGATCGAGTCAATCTTGCGTGAACATAAGTAAAATGCAGTGTGCGCTCAAATATCATCTCCTTAAGCATGGGTTTTTCAGCCATGTAATCATTTGAGGTCACGGCTGTCGTGAATTCACAATCATTTTGAATTAGAATTTAACCTGTGCTTGTTGCCCAAAATCTTGAACGGAGAGAACAGTCAAGAGAATTTGAAAAGATATTGAGTAAGAAGCATTGAAAACATTAAATTTAGTGACAAAGATGAGTTTGGCATCAGAAGGATATGTGTTTAAACTTCTGGATTTTTTTATGTCGTGTATACTTGAGGTTAATCAACTTTCAAGAACTTATTTATTCGTAAAATGAGTCTACAAACAGGACTTGCCTCCTGAAATTTTTTCAACATTAAGTGACATAATTCTTGACACAAAATTATCTCAGTGACTCAAAAATATCACCTATCACATACAATGTACATTTTTTGTAGTTTAACACACATAAAAGTGTACAGAGCCTAACTCGAAAGGTCAGTAAAGTTTCAAAAAGTGAACACATCAGTGTAGATAGCGCTGAGATCAAGAAACTGGCTATTATAACATGTTCCTTCCAGAAACGACTTCCCATCACACAGGAAAAATTATTACCTGACTTCTTTTCATCACACATGAGTTTTACTTACTTTTGAACTTCACATATCGATTCTTTCTGGTTTTCTAGAGGTGCTCTCCTGTTGTCTGTGAATAAAGATGGATTCTTCCTTTCCAACTCTTGTCTTTCCCCCACTTCCTGCATTGCACTGGAGAGGAGTTCCCATATAATGTTGACGAGAAATGGTGATAGCGGTCATCTTTGTCTCATTCTTCTTTTCAAGCAGAAACTACTTAATATTGACCAGGATCCATGATCTTTGCTGTGTTTTCAAAGAGGTAGTATTATGTTAAGAAAATTCTTACCTGTTCCACTTTGGTTTTTTTGCGTTTTTGAGTGGTTTTATAATTTCATCACAATCTTTATCTGCATCCATAAGATTTGCCTCTTTTTGTGGTTAGTGTGTCAAATTACATTTTTTCCCCAAATGTTAACCAACTTTGTGTGCACGGACTAAACCTCACTTAATTGTGGTGTACAACCTTTTCTGTATAGTTTTGGATTTCGTACAATATTTTGTGAGGATTTTACATCTCTGTTGTTGGAAAAGATTTGCCTGTAATTTTTCTTTCTTGTAATGGCTTTATCAGGATTTTTGCCAAACGTATGTTGGTCTCATTAAACAAGGGAGGCTTGTCCTTTTTTTGAAATTCACATTTTCTTTTTTTTTTTTTTAAGATTTTATTTATTTATTTGACAGAGAGACAGCCAGAGAGAGAGGGAACACAGCAGGGGAGTGGGAGAGAAAGAAGCAGGCTCCCAGCAGAGGAGCCCGATGTGGGACTCGATCCCGAAACGCTGGGATCACGCCCTGAGCTGAAGGCAGACGCTTAACGACTGCACCACCCAGGTGCCCCACATTTTCTTCCTTAAGTGTTTGAAAAGGCTCACCACTGAAACCATCTGAACTTAGGGTTTCTTGTATTGGGTCTGGTAATTAGTGATTTTTTAAAAGATTGATTGATTGATTTAAGAGAGAGAGAGAGAAAGCACACATGTGCACATGCATGTATGCATGTGTGAGCAGGGCGAGAGGCAGAAGGAAAGGGAGAGAGAGAATTTCAAGCAGACTCCCTGCTGACCCCGGAGCTGACACATGGCTGCATCTCGAAACTCTGAGATCATGACCAGAGCTGAAATCAAGATTCAGATGCTTAACCCACTGAGCCACCCAGGCACCCCCGGTAATCACTGATTTTTTAAAAAATGTACTTTTTATCTAAATTGTCAAATTTATCTTTTGTTCTTTTTGTTGCCTTCCTTTACTTTCTTGGGGGTAATTTGTACTTCTCTTTCTAGTTTCTTAAGATAGATACTTAGTTCATTGGTTCTCAATCTTTGTTTCTTCCTAATATATGAATTTTAAAGCATAAATATGCCTCTAAATACTGTATCACGTGTGTCTTGGAAGATTTGATATTTATTATCATTTCATTCCCAAGATTTCCTAATTGTTTTTTTGATTTATTTCTTGACCCACATTTTATTTAAAAATGTATTGGTTAATTTCCAAGAAGCTGAAGGATATCCTAGTTGTTTTTTTTTTTTAGACTAATTAGTTAATTAATTGCCATATGTTCCAAAAACATAATTTGAATGAATTAAATTCCATGCAATTTATTTAGTTTTATTTGATGATATGTCATATACTTTATTTTGGCAAATATTCTCTGTGGACTCACAAAGGGTGTATATTCTTTCACTGCTGGGTGCAGTGTTCTATGAATGTCAATTGGGTCTATGAATGGCAAATTAGGTTAAAAGTATTATTCAGATCTTCTACCACATTACTGATTCTAGTTGTTAGGGATTGGTGCTCTGGTATCTTGCCCATGATTACATCTCACTTTTGAGTGGAAGTCACTAATCTATAGTTTAACTTATTAATTCTGGTACTTAATTTTAGTGGAAAAAAAAGTCTTAAATTTGACAGAAATTAAGTCTTCATTTATCAATTGATACTTGAATATTAATATCAATTTATTTAGAATTTACATGTAGAACATTGCTTTATTTAGTTGAAAAGCCATCTGAATTCTTATTTATTGACTTATTCATTAATTTAATTTTTCTAGAAGACCTTGTTGTCATAAGTCATGACATATTTTCTTCTTGGACACCTAACGGTTGTTGAGAATGAAATGCTAAATCTTATTTTATAGCTCGGGCAGTGGGTAATACTAATGATACCTAATTGTTCTGAAGTTGGAAAGTTAACTAGACCAGCTTATGCCATAACAATTAGGGCTTCATTAACTCTACGTAATTAGTCATCCAGTGTTCCCAAGTGGAACCCTCAGAGGATTTTGAAATGGTATATGAGTGAACTGTCAGCCCAAGATCTCCAGTTGATAACTGTTTTTCATATAAATAAGCTAAATATCTCAGGCCAAAATATTGAAACATTCGTTGCCAAGCAGGGGGGTCTATTGTGTCTAATAGGATAATACTCTAACCATAAGGCTATGATTCAATTCAAATATAAGTGATATGATTCTAAAGGTAGTGTTTATGAATGAGCCAATTGGACAGGTTTTCAATATCAGACACTCAGTTATCATCTAAGAAGTTGCTTCACTGGTAAATTTGTTCTGACCTGTCATATCTAAGAGCAAATATATGGGACTAACACAGTTGGCTTATTGCTGGGAATTCATTTTCAGCTTTTTAATGCATGTACTTGATACAGTTGTAGTTTGGAAGTTTAAAATTTGTTATTGTGTATTCCAAGACTATCCATTCACTGAAAGAAGATAAGCCTTGCCAAAATGTTGCAATATTTCTTTGCCAATCTTTTCTTTTTGTAATTGCCTTGTCTCTGAAAGTAAGAGCTACAATGAATGAAATGTGTTTTTATCGGAGCATTTTAAACAATCGCTGATAAATATTGATTGTACCCAACGCCAGTGGTCCAACAGTTTAAAAAATAGATGATTCCTATTTTTCTCTAATCCAAAAAGCAGACATGTTTCCATGTTCACAAAATGGTAAAAAAAGTTTCACTTTCAGTTTTAACTTGTCTTCTGAGAGCTTAAAGTAATGCTGCTTAGAAATAGCTGGATGCCCAGCACTGCAATTAGAAGGAGGCGGCGTGGGAAGGAGCCTGCGTATACCTTCTAGGAATTTGGTTTTTAATATTTGGAAACCCTGTGTTACAATTGGCAGAAGTGATATTGATTATAAAGAGGAGTTAGACTAGTGGGGAAATAATATTTTGGGGGTATTCTTATTTTTATTTTCTATGCATTTTGTGATTGAATATCTGTCCCATCCTATCTTACCGTGAAAAATATTTTCCATCCATTTTCTCCCAAAGCAAAGTGTGCTTTGATATTCAAAGATAAACTGCAAGATTTCCATGTAAGAAAAGAAGCTTAACTTTCAAAGCCACCAGAACACAGTGACCGCATTCCTAGTCTTAAAATAATTATTTTGAATGCATATCACAGATTTGGTCATACTGCACATTTTTAGTTCCTTTATTCTGGAATTGCTATAGCTGATTTTCCTTATATGTATTAGAAAAAGCGCATTAGATAGAATGCTCTCTAGAATTCCTTATAATGAGGCTAAAGTTTGTGTTTTAAGCATTAAGCCACTTTGCTTTTTCTCTCTTTTAAGGTAAGACTCATAAAGAAAAAAAAAGCATAAAAATCTTTTAAAATTAGGAAAGAACACGATTTGGGTTTTTTTTTTTTATTTTCAAAATAAGTTTTATAGTAGATCACAATTCTAAGACTATTGGTGTGTTGACTTCCCTAAGATTTTCATCTTAAACTTTACATACTCAAAACTGTGGCAGATGACAAGCGTTGGTAAAGAAACTGATTTATTTTAGATTCAAGTCCCTCATCTATTAGTATTAGGTTTGCCCAAGTAAGTTTTAACTATAGAATCTCTATAGCTTTGGGATCTTTATTTTGTATAAAAAATGCACAAGGATTAGTGTCATGGTAATATGATTTAAATGATATTCTTTCATAATGGCCTTTTAAAAAATTCTAGGTAACAAGTTATTCCTTATGATATTTTAGATTGCTTTCCTTGACTAATATAATAAATGTCATAAATTTAAAAATAAAAATATTCTAAAGTTTTTTAAAATGAATTATACAATGAAAAGTAGAATGGAATCCTTGCAGTACATTTTAAAAAACAGTGATAAAATATATATAAGATATACTTTACCATTTTAACCATTTTTATGTGTACAATTTAGTGGTCTTAAGTATATTCACTGTTATACAATCATCGCTACTGTCCACTTCCAGAATAGTTTCATCATACCAAGCAGAAACTTTATTTATTAAACAGTCACTCCACGTTCTCTACCCGTCCCCCCCACCCCAGCCCCTGGTAATCTCTATTCCACTTTTCTCTATGTATTTGCCTATTCCAGATTCTCTTATAAGTGGAATTATGCAACACTTGTCATTTTGCATCTGGCCTATTTCACTTACGTATTTTCAAGGTTCACCCATGTTGTAGCATGTGTTTGAATTTTCCTCTTGTTTAAGGCTTAATATTATTCCATTGTGTGTATATGTGTACATGCATGTATACATATATATTGCATTTTGTTTATCCATTTCTTTGTTGATAGACATTTGGATTACTTCCACCTTTTGGTTATTTGAATAGTGCTGCTGTGGACATTGGTATGCAAGTATCTGTGTAAATCCCTGCTTTCAATTTCTTCGCATATATATCTAGAAGTGGAATTGCTGGTCGTATGGTAATTGTGTTGAACTGAAGAATCACCAAACTGTTTTCCTTAGTGGCCAGACCATTTTACATTCCCACCGTGAGTTATGAGGGTTCCAGTTTTGCCATATCATCATCAACGTTGTTATGTTCTTTTTTTAGTAATAACTATCCTAATGGATGTGAAGTGGTATCTCATTGTCAGTTTGCATTTCTCTAATGACTAGTGATATTTAGCATCTTTTCACGTGCTTGTTGGTCGTTTGTGTATCTTCCTTGGAGAAAGGTCTATTCAAGTTCTTTGACTGTTTTTGAATTAGGTTATTTGTTTTTTTGTTGTTGTTGAGTTGTAAGAGTTTTTAAAAATATATTCTGGATACTAATGCCTTATCAGATACATGATTTACATATATTTTCTCCCATTCTGTTGGTTGTCTTTTACTTTCTTGATAGTTTCCTTTGATGTACAAAGGATTTTAAATTTTGATGAAGTCCAGTTTATCAGTTTTGTCTTTTGATGCCTGCGTTTCTGGTGTCATAGCCAAGGTATCATTATCCAGTTCAATCTCATACAGATTTTTCCTTCGTAGTCTTCTAAAAGGTCGATAGTTTTATCTCTTAAGTCTAGGTCTTTGATCCATTTTGAATTAATTTTTGTATATGGTGTAAGTTAAGGATTCAACTTCATTCTTTTGCATGTGAATATCCAGTTTTTCCGGCACTGTTTCTTAAAAAGAATGTCTTTCCCCGTTGAATGGTCTTGGTACTGCTGTTGCAAATCAATTGAACATTCATGTGAACATTTATTTCTGGCATCTTTTCTATTCTTGGTGTTATATTAGTACCATACTGTTTTGACTGTTGTACCTTGTATTAAGTTTTGAAATTAGGAAGTGTGAGTCCTCCAAATTTGCTCTTTTTCAAGATTGTTTTGTTACTTGAGGTCCCCCTTGAGATTCCATACAAAATGTTGCATGGGTTTTTCTATTTCTGCAAAAAAAATAGCATTGGAATTGTGATAGAGATTGCATTGGATCTATAGATTGTTTTGGATTGTATTGTCATCCTTAATGAGTACTAAAATGTTTTCATTTACTTAGGTCTTTCATTTCTTTAGGTAATGTTTTATAGTTTCTAATGTTTAAGTCTTGCCTCTGTAAATTTATTCTTAATTATTTTATTCTTTTCGATGCTACTGTAAATTGAATTTTCTTAATTACCTTTTTCGTTGGTCATTGATAGTGTATAAAAGTACAACCAGTTTTTGTGTTGCTTTTCTAACCTGCTACTCTGTTTATGAGCTCTTATAGTGTGTGTGTGTGTGTGTGTGTGTGTGCGTAATCTCTAGGGTTTCTACAGATAAGATTATGTCATCTATGAACAGATATAATTTTATTTCTTGCTTTTTAATTTGGATTTCTTTATTACTTTCTCTTGCGTAAATGCTCTGACTTAAATTTCCTATACTCTGCTGATAGAAATGATGAAAGTGAGCATCCATCCTTGCCTTGTTCCTAATTTTAGGAAAAAAGTTTTTAGTGTTTTACTACTGAGTATGGTATTATCTATGAGTTTGCTCACATGTGCAGTATGTTTTTAAGATCCTATACTCCCTACCAAATTTATAGAACTTAAATAACTTGTACAATTCATTATTAAAATGAACTTGGGAATGTGCACTCCTAAATGTTATTTCTAGAATGTCTTTAAGTGTTTGTAACAGGGATGCTTGGGTGCCTCCATCAGTTAAGCATCTGCCTTCAGCTCAGGCCATGATCCCAGAGTCCTGGGATTGAATTTCGCATCATGCTCCTTGCTCAGCAGGGAGCCTGCTTCTCCCTCTGCCTGCTGCTCCCTGCTTGTTCTCTCTCTCTCTGACAAATAAATAAATAAATAAATAAATAAATAAATAAATAAAATGTTGAAAGAATAAAAAAAATAAATGTTTATAACATAAAACCCAAATAAGAACGGCTTAAAGAAGATTTGGGGGGTGCCTGGGTGGCACAGCGGTTGGGCGTCTGCCTTCGGCTCAGGGCGTGATCCCGGCGTTGTGGGATCGAGCCCCACATCAGGCTCCTCCGCTGTGAGCCTGCTTCTTCCTCTCCCACTCCCCCTGCTTGTGTCCCCTCTCTCGCTGGCTGTCTCTGTCTCTGTCGAATAAATAAATAAAATCTTAAAAAAAAAAAAAAGAAGAAGATTTGGGTCAATTTTTCTCTTGTGTGGTGAGTTCAGAAGGGGGACTCTAATAAAGTAGTTCCACAAAAACATTAGGATACTTGCTGCTCCGTATCTTTGGGATAGAGCTCTCTTCATTATATGCAATGTCGATGGAAGACTGGGCCAAGGGCAAAGGCTCTTACTTACTGAACTTCTTTCTTTACAAAGAGCTTTTCTGGAAACTTCATTCATTTACTTCCACTTACATCTCATAGGCTGGAGTTTATTTGCACGGACACCCCTCTGTGCAATGGGTCCAAGGAAGAGCAGTTTTTAAGATGGGCACATTGTTTAAGTCAAGGAAGAAGGGTAAAATGGTTATTGTGACATTCACGATCTGTTCTTCATTATTGTGCATCATAAAAAATAAGGGAGGCGATATCAGTATCTTAAATATATGTGTGCAAATGGCTGGTATGCAGTAAATATTTCAATAAATATTTATGCAACAAAATGAATGACTGAATATATCTGTATGGAATTTTTGAAATGAAAATATCAGGAAGTTGCTTTTAGACATACTTTCCATTTTGCCTTAAGAACAACAGTGAAAATAATAGGTTTCTTACACCCTTCACATTCTCTGAATGTTAAATATTGTATTTGCCTGATTTAGATGAGTGGCAAAAATGAATAAACTTTCTAGCATCACTCTATGGACCCATTTTTAGGTCACTCAATATTAAACAATTAAACCTGATAGTAAAAGATAATTTAGGGGAGGTAGATTTAAGAATTGAAAGTCCTCATCATTATTGTATAAAACACATATATAAATATTCACTGAAGGCATAAGTATCTCAGAACTCTTTGTCTTATATGATCTATTGCTAACTTATCCCAGTGTCTTATTTTACCTAACAATTTCATTGATATACTCTAGGCCAAGAAGATTCTCTGTTTGTCGTTGTTGTTGTTTCATTGCAGTTTAATTGAGATTTAACATTAAATTAGTTTCAGGTGTACAGCATAATGGCTTGACATTTGTATACACTGAAATGATCACCACTGTAAATCTAGTTATTATCCATCACCTTACAAAGTTACAAAATTATTTTCCTTCTGATGACAACTTTTAAGATTTACTCTTAGCAACTTTCAATTATGCACTACAGTACTGTCAGCTGTGCTCACCAGGCTGTACATTCCATCCCCATGACTTATTTATTTTATAACTGAAAGTTTGTACCTCTTCACCCCCTTCACCCACTGTGCCCACACCCCTAACCCTCCTCCCCTCTGGCAACCACCAATCTGCTCTCTGTATCTATGAGTTCAGCCAAGAAGATTCTTGGAAGATAAGTACCTTACAAGAGCCAATCATATTTTTCACCTTAAAAATTAAAATGTTCTCTATTTACTCTTGCTTTTCATATGCATTAGTTAAGGAATGCAAATTACACAATTAGATGCACTTTGTTGCTCAAATGAAAATTCCATATGCCAAAATCTCAGCTCAAGAGTGCCAATTGGTAAAAGCCAACCTCAGACCCTGCACTGCATATTGATTTATATTTTTGCTTGCTTAAATCTTTCCTACTTGAGAGTTTAAAGTATCACTCTTCATCGTCAGTCTTGTTTTGTTAGAATGCTTTTGATTTCTCACTAGGAGTGGAAAGTGATGGGTTGAGATTAGATAGTTAGACAGATTCACCGAGTGTTGAAATGTTATTTACCACTGTTTTCCTTCTATATCACAAGGTAAAAATGAAGCAAAATGAGAGATACAGTAGAACAAGGGGATAGTGCTACTTTAAATGGACCTCTCAACACAAATCAGAAATTCTCTTTATGAATACATCAAGGTTTTTTTCATATAGTATAGAATAAAAGGCTTGAAAATATTTTACTTTTCATCCAAGTGATTTTTAAGTTCTGGGATAACAGGCCCAAATGTTTTATAATTACATCACAATGGGTAACATTTATTGAACAAGTACATAGGCTAGGCCCTCTGTTAAAAGCGAATTTGTCTTATCACATGTAATCCTTACAATAACTCTGTCAGATACATAATTTTATTATCCCCATGTTATAAATGAATTTACTCAACCACAGAAGCACAAAGTTAATAGACGGTGGAGCCAGGACTAAAATTCAGATAATCTTTATGTAAAGCTCATGGTCTTAGCTATTAGGCTATATGCATACGTGTATCTATATATGGAGGGGTGTGTAT
Source organism: Ailuropoda melanoleuca (assembly GCF_002007445.2). Classification (NCBI taxonomy): domain Eukaryota; kingdom Metazoa; phylum Chordata; class Mammalia; order Carnivora; family Ursidae; genus Ailuropoda; species Ailuropoda melanoleuca. Next base: position 39,914,315 of record NC_048221.1, on the reverse strand, counting down.
GTTCGTGTGTGTGTGTAAGTGTGCATACTAAACTTAAGAACACATTTCTTAGCATCTATGAAGAAGCATAAATAATTAACAGAGAAAGATTTAAAATTGTATTTTTATTGGCATTTAGGTCACTTAAAATGATGTATAAATTATGTCATTCAGAAGAGACAAGTTGATGCATTTATTGAAAATTATCATATGGAAACATAAGAGATATTGATTAGGGTTACCTTAACACAAACTAGATCTAAAAACATGTTTGCCTTCATTGTTTAGTTACATGGGAAGTGTTGCCCCAAATAAATGTTAAGAATAAGATGTAGCAGAAAATAATTCCACCTCATAAAATTTTAGGTTCACGTATATTGGGGGAACAAAAAAAAAAACACGGTTTAGAATTTAAAAGCTATTCCAAGGTATTGCATTAAAAATAACATTGTGTCCTACCCTAATAGTCTTTACTATTTCAAGTAGTTCTATTTTATACCAAGATCCATCTGATATAATTACTAATCTACCAACAGACATTTTTCCCTCTAAAGTGGTGCCGTAATTTTGGGTCCCAAATTCTACTGTGCAGGATAAGAAATGATATCAGTTTACAAGAAACATTAATCCTTTCAAAAAGTATAAATTTACTAAGAGAGCTTTAAAACAACAGAACAAAACAATTGAATGCTTAGTGGGCTCGAAGAATTGACATAATAGATTTGCATTTTTACATGTAAATTAGACTTTGTGGGCCTTATTATATTCAAAGTCTATGGTTTTGTTTCTTACTATTAATTAGATCATATTTTAACTATAGTAAAGGAAACATAAGGCAGTAAAAATCTAAAATTTCAGAGAAGCTGTTATCACGTTAATATATTTACTATTCCATCTATTACATTTATGGACAAACTAAGCGAGAGGCAGTATAAACAAAAGCCCTTCCTAAAGGCTGTGCACCCAATCCTCCAGGTTGGGCACTCTAGAGGAAATCGAGTCAAGGCTCTGTGCCTCGCTTTCCCTACTAAGAAGGAGAGTAAGAGTCACCATTGTATGGGACATAAATTAGATAATGTATAATTTGTTTAGATAGAACTTAAAGTATGTACTTTATTATCTATTATTATATCTTTTTTACTAGCAGTGTAATCATAAAAATCTGTCTTTTCACTTACCTATCTGAATTCTATTTATTTTTGCCCTCAGAAATCCTACAATACAAATGTGGTTGTTTCACTGGGTCCAAACACATCATAAAGAAAAAACATCAGGAGGCTCTAAAAATGTTTGTTGCATTTTTGATGAAAGTCCTTGATTATTTGCTCCGTCATGCCTGCATTAATACATTTATTCAGTGACTAGCTTTTGAGTGCCTGTCACTGAGGACAAGGGATTTGACAAGATCAGCATGGTCTCTACTCTCAGGGAGTTTACAGCCATGATGGAGACAAACATTAGACAGTGATCACACATGCTACAAATCGGGACGCATCCTACAAAGGATAAGGGAATAGTGAGACATTTTAATGAAAAAACCCAACTGAGATTGGAGGGAAGAGTTTTCTGAGTAAGTGACATCTAAGATACGACCTAAAGGATGAGTGATAATTTGCCCAATAAATTAGTTTCTAGAGGCAGGAACTGAATGCTCGGAGTTCTGAGGCAGGAAAGGAAGGATGCAGTGTGGTGGGAGCGTGCTGAACAGAGGTAAGGTGGGGATGCATTTGACTGGAGTTTGGACAGGGGCAAGTCTTGGAGGCCTCACAGTTTGAGTGAAAAACCTAAGATTTTTTTTTTTTTCCTGTTTGTGTGAAGAAGCTGTTGAAGGGTTTAAAGCTGGAAAGAAATTGGACAGAGTTTGCATTTTGAAAGAAGTCTGGTCACCGTGTGGAGAATGGACTGCAAAGTCAGAGTGGGATCCAACAGGAGGCCATGATGGTTGCTGGATAGAAGATGTTGAAGTCTTGGATGCTTCGCATGACGTGCTGGCCCTGTAGTTGGAGGAGGAGACAGAAAAGTTTGGGGACATAATTAACGGAATTCGTTAGTGGAATAATGTATGACACACCTTTGTATAGAGCTCATTATGTGTGTTTCTTTCCCAAATATTTTCTATATTTCTTTCTCTCTTTGCTTTCAAATGCAGAGTTGCCATTTCATGGTGTTGCCGTACTATGCCACCAATAATGATTCTTACAGTCTTTGCTTCCTTCAAGAGATTTTTAAAAATTCCACCTTGCCCATAAAACTTGCTCTCAATTAGAATGAACTCAGTCCAGCATGCCTTGCTCATCACTCCATCTCCACGTGAGCATAATAATATTGTGCGGCATAAATGTCACCTGTGTAGGCACCTACTTCCTCCTGCTGCCCTCTTTCGAAAGCATCTTCAATGCCACAGCTATACCTTGGTCACATTACACAGCAGTTCACATTACTTTGTATTCAGAGAATGTTTCAGCAATTGATTTTTCTTGAAAGGTAAAAATAAGAACTTTTGTGACAGAAACCCAGAATCTGTATTTTAGAGAATGTTATGGATTTTTAAAATAGCAGCATTAAAACCAGTGCCTCGCACAGGGATTAGTGTGGATGTGAATGATGCTTTCTCTGACTCACTTTTTACAAGTCTGTCAGCCAAAGACACTTAAAAAATCTCTTATAAATACTGCTGATTTCAGTACTTAATCATGCCCCCCAACCTTGTTATTTAATTCTTTCACCTATGTTAGCTCTGTGACTGCCCATGTGACTAATTTTTTTAAGAACAAAAACCATATTTTTCTTTGTATCTCACAAGATATCTGTCCAAATTCCTAATGGTATTTCCACTGTTTTCCAGAGCTATACTGTGTTCCCGCAGCTCAGGGCATTCTTTTTGGACCTGCCTTACTTCTTTGGGGTCCCCCACCCTGGCTCAGCTGTAAGTGTATACATGCCCCAGCCTATATACTCTGGGTTTTTTCGCTCTGTCCATACTCCTTCAATCAACAATTATCTGCTTAGTTGTTGCTTATACCCCAATTTCTTTTGGAGCCATTCAAGGGTTAATTTTAATCTCACAACCTTGCCATATACACTGGAAGTTGAGTACATCTGCCTTTGGCTGTCCTCATGGGGATTTTACATCTTAACTATCTGATGTGTGATACAGTTCTCAGCATATGCATGTAATTTTATGGCTCAGTGATCTAGAAAGAAAGATAATGGAGAAATATCAAATAGTCAATTGATGTAAAATTCACATTTTCACCTAGGTTAATGTTTGTGGCAAAAAATTCTGGCGCTTCATGTATCCATTCTGTCCTTCTTTAGTAATAGAGCTGCCGATTTGGCATTGGGCACTTGGCCACCCAGCTATAGATTGGACTTGCTGGCTGCTCTTTCAAACACATGGAGACACACAAAGCAATGCTGGCAATGGCATGTGAAGGAAAAGTGCTGTGGTCTGAATGTGTGTGTCCCCCTAGAATTCATAGGTTGAAGTCATAACATGTAAAGATGATAATATTAGGAGATGGGGCCTTTGGGAGGTGCTAGGTCATGAGAGTGGAACCTTTATGAATGGGATTAGTGCTGTTATAAAAGAGACCCACACGGGGATCCCTCACTCTTCTACTATGTGAGGACGTGGGGAGCAGATGTCTACTGTGAGACAGAAAGAGCCCTCACCAGAACTTGACCAGGTTGGTGGCTTGATTTTGGACTTCCCAGCCTCCAGTACTGTAAGAAGTAAGGTTCTGTTGTTTATAAACTACCCAGTCTGTGGGAGCTGTTAAAGCCACTTCAACAGACTAAGACAGAAAAGTGACATGCACAACTTCATGACCTAAAAGCACAGGAACATGGCCACTTCTTTAGTTACTGGAAAAGGGAACGTGGTAGGATCTGGGGTAGCTATTACAGACCACAAAATAGAAACCATCTCTTATGGCTGATGGCGTACAAAGATAGAAGTGTATTGTTCAACAGATGACTGGATTAAGAAGCTGTGGTCCATATATACAATGGAATATTACTCAGCTATCAGAAAGAACGAGTTCTCAACATTTGCTGCAACATGGACGGGACCGGAGGAGATAATGCTAAGTGAAATAAGTCAAGCAGAGAAAGACAATTATCATATGGTTTCTCTCATCTATGGAACATAAGAACTAGGATGATCGGTAGGGGAAGAAAGGGATAAAGAAAAGGGGGGGTAATCAGAAGGGAGAATGAAACATGAGAGGCTATGGACTAAAACAAACTGAGGGCTTCAGAGGGGAGGGAGGTGGGGGAATGGGATAGTCTGGTGATGGGTAGTAAGGAGGGCACGTATTACATGGTGCGCTGGGTGTTATACGCAAGTGATGAATCATGGAACTTTACATCAAAAACCAGGGATGTACTGTATGGTGACTAACATAATATAATAAAAAAAATTATAATAAAAAAAAAAAGAAAGACAAAGCATGAGAGACTGTGGATCCTCAACATGGGACAGCAATGACAGCAGCCCTAAGTTACTTCTTTTATGATACTTGATTGATCCACTCTAACTTTGTTTTGGATAGAACAGCCAAACTTAAATCCAAATGCAGTGTTGTTTCCAAAGATTTCTAAAGAAACACCTCCTTTTTTGTTAGGTGCTTTATGATGTCTCATCGATCCCCACAGTTATCCAAAAATGTTGTTGATGATCCCATTTTACATGTGATCATTCCAAACACATACCTAGTAGTGGGAAAGCTTAGATTTGAACCCATCCCTTCTTGTCTCCAGTTTGCATTTAATAACCACACACTCTAAGGAGTACACGGTTACAATTCTTTCTGAAACTCTTTCTAAAATTAAAGTCACATATGAATAAAAAAACATATCCGTGCTTCTTCATGTAATGCTCAGCCCTATTATTTAGCTATCATAAGTCTATAGTATTAATGTCATCAAACTTTATGGAAGAGTTTTCGTTCAACAAGTTAATTCAATATACATTACCTAGCACCCCTGTGACACAAAAATGGGTTAGGTATATGTTATTCATTTGTTATAACTACTTAGCTTGTACCCTAAGCTACAGTACGGTATTTTCTAAGCCCTACAACACAGTGGCTCACAAAGCTAGCAGTTGTTTCTCTCCCCGATAGCAGTACAGAAGTAGGCAACTTGTCCATCATGGAAAGGCAGTTTTCCTCCACAAGGCCATCCATGGATCTAGGTACTGTACTTTCTTTCTTGTTTCCCCACCATCCTTTCAGGTAGCTGGTGGCAAAGCTTATTCCATAAAATACCAGACAGTATATATTTTTGACTTTGAGGGCTATGTAGTCTCTGATGCAACCTCGCGACTCTGCCATTGTAGCACTAAAGCATCGTAAACAAAGAGTGAATACACGAGAGTGCCTGTGCTCTAATAAAACTTTATTTACAAAAACAGGTGGTAGACTGGATTTGGCTCATGGACCATAGTTTGCCAGCCCCTGCCATAAAATATTGTTCTGTCCCACATGGTTGATGCTGGATTCCTACCACATCCATGTTCTAGCCCATTAAAAGGGGGAAGGAAGAAATGGAGGCCGGGTGATTTTCTTTAAAGGATGTGAGAGATGTTGCAATATCACTTATCCTCACAATCCCTTGCTAAGAAGCTAATTGTGCTTGACTTACAGGTAGGTTTAGAAATGTACTCTCTAGCTAGGCAGCTTGAGTCTATTTAAAATGCGAGGGGGAGATGGTTTAATCATGAAAAGGAAGTAAAAGAGAAAACTAGTCTTCTCTGCCACAATGTAGGTTGGTCCTTGAGTATCTCACAATTTAAAAAGGGATATAGTTAAATAACCAAATTTTTATACGTTTTGTCTTATTTTTTCAAGAATTTCTAGAAGTAGAGTCACTTGCTCAAAATAGTTCAATTTGATTCTACACAGACAAGCCCATAGTTAGATATATTGAAGTCACCTTTAGAAGTTGAAGTTTATAACAGTAAGAAATTCAATTCCCAAGCTCTTTGAGTCTAACTACAGCAAAGTCTAAGAAAAGAAAGCCGTAAGCATCATTTTCTTTAATAGTGTGCAATGATAAAAATCAGGAAATAATGTATCTCACACAATGACTTTTAATCCCAATAGGAAACAACTCATTGTTTCTCTTTTGCACTTTGTGATTCCAATTTTGAAACATATCTCTGGCTCTAAATATAATTCTAATAATATTTTTTAAACTTTGGTAGGACAAAAAAAGAAATATCCCATTAGAGAATAGAGGTTTGTTTTTTTTTTTTCTTTAATGATCTTATGCCAGTTTCTTACATGGAACATATGAGTATTCCAGCCTCTATCTAAGTATTCAAAATTCTGTTCACTCGCTATCATTGGAGACACTCATCACTCTATCTTAAAAGCAAAAAATTCTCCAAAAGGTAAGGAAGGAGATCATACATTCAAGGGATCCAAAACTCCTGGGAGAAATTTGACAAAGTGATACCTTAACGAAAATGTTTGAGGTTTTCTCACTCTTAAAGAAAGGGGCAGTAATCAGAAGGGGGAATGAAGCATGAGAGACTATGGACTCTGAGAAGCAAACTGAGGGCCTCAGAGGGGAGGGGGGTGGGGGAATGGTACGCTGGTGATGGGTAGTAAGGAGGGCACGTATTGCATGGTGCACTGGGTGTTATACGCAACTAATGAATCATCGAACTTTACATTGGAAACCGGGGAAGTAATGTATGGTGACTAACATAATATAATAAAAAATCATTAAAAAAAAAAAGAAGAAAGGTGATGGGAGATCAGATGGAAAGTTGTAACACAACGTGGACAAATGCTGAGCAGAGGGCACCTGAGGCATAAATATGTATGCATTATATGTGCTCCAATGTGGCTCCTTTCAGCTGAGAGCAGTTTTGCTCTTCACCTAGTGTTTCTATGGATGTCATCATGTATAAACAAAAATGAAACTTGCCTTGTGCTCAGTTCCTTAATATATCAATTACATTGGAATAAACTTGTGTTTTTGGAAAAAAAAGAATACAAGGGTTTTCTGTTTATTTTAAAAGTATAATTGACATACAAAATTATATTAGTTTCAAGTGTATAACATAGTGATTTGCCATTTATATACATTACAAGATGATCACTGTAATGTCTGGTTACCATCTGTCACTGTACAAAGTGAATACAGTATTGTTGCCTCTATTCCCCATACTGTATATTACATCCTCATGACTTACTTATTTTCTAGCTGGACGTTTGTACCTCTTGATCCGTTCTATCCATTTCGCCCATCCCTCACCCCACTTCCCTTTGTTCACTGTACCTAGGAGGTTTTGTTTTGTTTATTGGTTTGTTTTGTATTTTAGATTCCACACTTAAGTGAGATCATAGAGGGTGTTTGTCTGTATCTGTCTGATTTATTTCATTTAGCACAATACCTTGCAGGTCCATCGATGTTGCTGCAAATTGCAAGATTTAATTCTTTTTTAATGGCTTAGTAATATGCCATTACTATATGTGTGTGTGTGTGTGTGTGTGTGTGTGTGTGTGTGTCTGTCTGTCTGCTGTAGATATAGATATATAGGTCCTACATCTTCTTTATCTATGTATCCATTTATGGATACTTATGCTGCTCCCCTATCTTGGCTATTGTAAATAATGCTGCAATGAACATAGGGGTGCAGATATTTTTCTGAGTTAGTATTTCAGAAGTGGAATTGCTGGATGGTATGGTGTTTTTATTTTTAATTTTTTGAGGATCCCCCATACCATTTTCCATAGTAGCTGCACCAGTTTACATCCCATCCCCACCAGTTGGGCAGGAGAGTCCCTATTTTCTCTCCATCCTCACCAGCACTTGTTATCTCTCTCTCTCTCTCTCTCTCTCTCTTTTTTTTTTTTTTGATAATGGCCATGCTGACAAGTGTGTGAAATGGTATCTTATTGTGGTTTTGATTTGCATTTCCCTGATGATTAGTGATGTTGCGCTGAGTCACTCTCAGAATGCCATAGCAAAATGTGTTGATGGTATGTATGTAATCATTGGGTTTCACAGATGTCAGGGGTTTTTGTTGTTGTTGTTGTTTTGTTTCATTTTTTGTTTTTTGGGGTTTTTTTTGTTACATTGCTGGTCTAGATTTAAATTGAACTTGTCATGCTGGAGTGCATGTGTCCTTGTTCTGACTCTCCCGTTCTCGTTACTATAGTGACCAGCAGAAATCAGAAAGGAAGTGGAAAAGAGGAATCTTCATTTAAATAAACAGGTTCATCCAGCACCGCTTTAAGCAAGAGCCCTTTTTATTTTACCTTTGAAGGTTTATGTAGCAAGGATTGTTCTTGTATTTTGCAGTTTGGGATTTTATTCTCACACCTTTTAAAGAATCGGTTTATCGTTAATTGCAAAGAAATAATTGTAACAATTCCAGAATTTAAGGGTCAAAAGAAACAAAATATTTGTATTCTAGGTTACAGTTTTAACATTATGTTGACAGAAAGTATTCTATGAACTTCAGTATTTTCATTTTTTTTATTTAAAGCAGTGGTTTTCAACCAGAAACAATTTTGCAGTTTAGGGGATGTTTGGCAATGTCTGAGTCATTTTTAGTTGTCCCCAAAATGTGGGGCTACTACTGGCATCCCATGTGTAGAAACTAGGGATACTCCTAAACATACCACAATGCAGAAGACGGTCCTGCACAGCAGCCAACTATCCGGCTCAAGCTGTTAAAAGTGCTGAGGTTGTGAGATCCTACTTTAAAGCATCTATTGTTCATTTTCTAAAAATGATACTACACTGTGAGTTTCCTAGGTTGACAAGTTGACAAGTCTGAATAAGGGCTGATATTCTAATTCCTGGTGTGGGGTGGGCAGAAGAAAGACAAAATATTTATATATCTATCTACTGTATTGCTCTGTACATCCATAAATCATTGGAAGAAATAGTTTCCACATAAATGTCTTTAAGTGTTTCTGAACTATTTCTTTCATCAATCCTATTTATATAACTCAGTCTTAGAAGCCTTTTCCCTTTTTTTGCTTATCTTTAAAAAAAAATACAATATAAGTCTGAGAATTAGCTATACATTCCATTTCAGTCACATGGCTGCTGTCTTAGAATCCACCCTGAATTTCTGGGAGCAAGTATATATGTTAATAAAGAGAAGGTATCTGTTGAGTCTTAGTAACGCACCTTGAAGTCCTGGTCTACCTCCTCCTGAATGTATTTCATTTTGGAAAGTAAAATCTTGATCCATACAGAGCTGATTTTCTTTGTTCAGGTTACTTAAAAACCCTGAATGTAACAATTCATGGATAAAGGAGTAGTGCATGTAACATATTAGCACTTGGCCATCCTCAAAAGAGATAGATTTCACAATACAGCAACATACTCAACAAAAGAAAGAAAACACTAAGTTAAGGCTTACCATAGGGTGTGCCTGGTTGTCCCACCCTCTCTTGTATCCTGGATTTCCTGTTATGGGCCGGAGTGCTTTGGGATTCATGGTTAGAAACATCAGACACTTTTTCTTTCCTAAATTGGAGTTGATTCAACATGTGTGTTGAAAGCCCATGCCACAGGATATAAACAACAGTGAATAATTTGATAGTTCTCTAAGCCTATTTCTCCTGGACTTCTCAAAAATAATTGTTATATTAGGCAACTCTTTTTAAGGCAAATCATGTAGGAGCCTTTCACACTGTTTTGTTTGTCTCTCCAGTATCCCTAATCCCTTTTCTGACATCAGTACTTTGACTATCATTTAGGGAGCCAGCACCCTCTCTTCTCAGTTTATGTAAACAGTTAGCCCTGTCTCCAGCTCCACAGATTGGGCACAGAGCACAGACACTGGCAAGAAGCATATCCTTCACCAAGGAATCAGATTTAGTGATGGGCAACTGGAACAAGGCAAGACAATGAAATATATACTGTGAGTTTATTGGACATAACGGCCCATTATTCAGTGAAAACTAAAAATTAAGGCAGCACAGAGAAAAAGCTTAGCCTAGAGTTAGAGAAAGACCAACTCTGGCATAATCAGCATCTGGATCCAGCAGGGCCTGAAGCTAAAACCCCTTAATATTTTAATTATATGCAGTAATAAATACATCTTCTTTTCAAGTCAGTTTGATTTCATTTTCTGCTGCTCATAAACAGAAGTGCTAGAAATGTAAGAAGAAAAAAAAATTGAAATGTGAAATAGCTGAAAATCCGAAGGTATTTGTGTCTTAGAAAGTGAAGTACTTATTCCTTTTATCTTCCCTTTAATATGTAAACTTAATTTTAAAGAGTTGTTTCAACCAATTTAGCCAATTTGTTTCTTATCTGACACTCTTTTTTTCTTCTAATGGATGTATTACATTTTGGAAGATTGACTTTGCTTCTATGGAGAGTTGATTTACTTTGTTCTTAATATCACAAAATAGCCTTCCAATGAATAAAAGAAAATTTCCTTTCAATGTTATCCATTGTGTAGTGAAAATGATTGACTCACTAAACACAACCATGAGACCAGTCAATCTTGTTGATTCAACAAAAGTATCACCTGCCATTGAGAAATCCTTTCAGCTCCTGAAGCTAACTTGCAAAACATTTGTGATAATCATGCCTGGAAATATTGAACATACTTAAGAGTCTTTATCAACTTTATTGAGTAATAATTTGAGAAATAAGAAAGAGGAAATCATTCAATTGAAAAAAACACCCTTGAACTATAAAGAGTATTTAAAAACAAAGAATCCTTAACATTTCTAGATAGAGAAACTCAACAGTCTTTCTGGATTTCTCTGACCATTTGTCAGTTATAGATCTATTGCAAATTAAAATAATGTCATCAGAATTTTAGGAGCTTAATATCATTAGAATTTGGAAATTTAATTTGGAATTTTATAAGATAGGATTTATTGATTTCTTAATCTCTAACTTACCAGGAAAACCTGAGTGGTGATCAGTATTACAAAGTTTGGAGTACATTTCCCTGTGAATACAAATATTATCATTTTTAAGGCACTGATCCTCAAACTTGTCTGCATTTTGAAATAATTTAAACATTTTTTAAAAATTCTGATAATTGAAAGATATGATTTTAAGCCACCTGCTCTAAGGTTGTTTCAGAACCTCTCTAGTTGATTCTTACGTACAAAGTTTAAGAATAATTGCTCTAAGGTGCTACTTCCATAATTTTAATGTTCATGTAAACCACGTGGGGATGTTGTTAAAACAGTATTCTGATGTGTTAGGCCTAGGGTACAATCCAAGATTCTGCACTTCAAACTTTCCAGGTGATGCTGATATTAGTGGCATGAGTCCCACACTTTGGGTGGCAGGGCTCTAAGGCACTGATTATATTTTGGAGTAATTATGAATAATGGATTTTTCTCGAGTCACTGCTCATCTTGAATTAAGATTGGAAATCTCTTATAATATAGATGGTGGTGGTAGTCCAGTTTGACCCATGGAGGACATTCTGTTACAATCAAGACTTGCTGAAAGTTGTTATTCCTGCTGATGGTCCTACCTTTGCAAAGAGTAGGGGAAAGAGCTTGGTACTATGCAGTCTGCTGGTTTTCACAGCCCATGACTCTACTCAGATGGGTAAGCCTTGGGCAAAATGGCAAAACCTGACTTTCCTATCTCCACCTATTCTCTCAGAACTTCATCTCTCTTTCTTCTGGTCACCTGGCCCACCACCCTTCTCCCTATAATGGTCTCTTGACTTCTGAAGCCTTTGCCTTAACTAATGACAAATACCGTTTTGAATGAATAGGTCTCAACACCACAGCACGAGCCTCCTGATCAACCCCTGGCTGGCAGGTCTGCCTGTGGCTGATTCAGGAACATGTGGCCCTCCATTGGGAAGTGGAGATGAAATCTCCTTTACTTCACCTTCAGTTCAGTGTTCTGCTGGTATTTCAACATGTCCCACAATCATATCCTTTTCTGAAATAAGGTGTGAGTGCCAACACATCATAGTCCATGTGCTAAAGTACACTTCAAAAAAGACCCCAACCCCTAAGTGTCGGAAAAACTAATCTATAATCTAGTCTAGTGTATTTTAAGAATAGTCAGCATAAAAATAACAATATGGAGAAAATTGTAATTTCTTAGCAGCAAAATTATTTTGATGGCAGAATTTGGTGTTCTTAGGTGAATGTTTTGATAAGTTTGGGTAAGGAGTGGAGTTTTTCAAAGGCTTGCTTGAGAAAAAATAGAAGTTTGTTCTGGAGTTCATTAGAGCATTGTTTTGCCAAGTGAGGTATAGAAATGGAAAACAAGAGCTGAGAAAAGTTGGAAAGAGTTTTGGCACCTGTGTCAGGAAGAGGGCAGAGAGATGGTGTTACTAACAGAAAGAATAACTTTTTAGGGCAATGGAGGATCAGCTATCAGAAGGGAATTTTAATATATTTCTTCAATGTGATATGCGATAGCAGTCCTCTTTCTAATCTCTTTATGGCACCTCTTGTAGACTGTCCATTTCTCATGAACATGCTGGAGTATTTTGGTATCTATTTTACAATTTTAAAATGTAGTTAGATTATTCCACTCCTACACTCAAAACTGTCTAGTAGCTTTCTGTGGCATGTGGAGTAGAAGTTAATGGCTTTACAATAATCCTACATCAGCTCATCTCCTGCTCCACCCTGACCTCCTCTCTTTTTCCTCCTTTCCGTACCTCGATGTTCTTAGAACATGTGACCATGTTTCCTTCCTTGTGCTCTTTGCCTTGGCTATTCCTCCATCTAGAATGATGTGTCCTGAAATGTCTGCACAGCTCATTTCATCTCCAGCTGCAAGCCTTTGCTCAGATGCCTTTCTCAGCACCTAGATTTAAAGTTGAAAGCCCCTTCCCAAACTCCTCACCCATTTGTCATGCTCTGTTTTTGCTTCCACAGCACTTCTCTCAGTGTGCTACAGAATTTATTTATACATTAGTGTACTCCTCCACTCTCAAATTTAATCTCCATGAGGATGGAGATTTATATCTTTTTTCCAATGATGGAGACTCAGCAGTTAGAACATACTTGTTGAAGGAATGAATGTTTACCAGTGCCCATGAAGACTTCCGAATTGCCCGTAAGAAGTCAGTTGCAACCAAATAATTTGGACACTATTTATCATAGTGCCTCTAGCCATGGGCTGGTAAATTTAAAAGATTGAAAATATATTAATTATTCTCCCATGACCCCTGCCCCCTCCAGCCCAGCTCTAATCTCTTTTGAGACACCTAATTTCTCTAAGTCCAGCCTAAAACCAGATGTACCTGAAGCAGTAACAATGTCCTTAGAGCAAATGTGAGGCTCTCCTGGCAGGGGTGTATGCTGTATTAATACCTTTACGTCTCCCTCCTGCCCCGTAACTCCCACTGACTGCTTTCTAGGTCCATTTGTGCACTTCCTTATGAAATCCAACTTGAGCAAGAACCCTGCTGAGTCAGTTTAATCAGAACCCCCCCACCCCACGCCAACCCTCAATCTGATCAGGTTCTTCCTCCTCCAACATCCATCCTCCATTCTCAAACACCAGTGGTGTCTGATTGCCTGGCTTGTCTACCACAAGAATCCATGTCAGTTAGCCAGAATCCCCTTACTTCTCAGTGTTTCCTCTTAGTAATCTTCTATCCACTGACCTCCACTCTTGGTCCCTGGCTCTAAATTCCCACTTGCCTTTGCTGTATTCAACATTGAGCCTAGTCTCTCTCCTCCACTGTAAAAATCCCATTGCAGGGGTCCCTATACCTCCCATGATGGTACTTGCCATCTATAACAAGTGTCATTGATTTTTTTTTTCTTTAGCAGTCTTTCTATCTCTCTTCCAGTAGTTTTATATCCATAGTTTTTCTTCCATTCAGGACCTGTGCTTAGAGTCAAAAACAATAGAAGTTCAATCTAGGCTTTGCTATTATACAGCTGTATGGTATTGGGCATATTATTTATATACTCTAAGACTCAGTTTTCATGCCTGTGAGATGGGCATATTATTTCTTCTATGTAAGATGAAAATGATGATTTTGACCGAATGGACAACCTTGATCTCATGATGGATGTTAAGTGAGAAGTGGCATAAGTGGTGTTCTTAACTAGGCGGTTAGTTCATGTTTCTTCCCCCTCTCCTCTCCTTTCTCCTTTTATGAGCTCCTGTTGAATCACAGAATCATGAAGTCTTTAGTTTGAAAAGGACATTAGAGCCATTTGGTGCAGCTATTCATCTATAAATCCATTCTTTATCATCTTTGCAGGCGTTCATCATGCCTCCTATTGAAGCTTTTATTTCCTGCCAAAGCAGCTTGTAATCTCTTTGGTGTAGATATTAGTAGTGTTTCTCATATATTGAGATTGAATTGCTCACCCTAAAACTTCCATTCTCAATCGTAACATCTAATATTGGGTGTTCTATAGAAAAATCTAAACGAATTTTTACTACATGATAGCTTTTCAGAGAGTTGAAAATAGTTATCCTGTCTTCCCATGTTTTTAATCATCCAGACTAATTTCCCAGAATGATATTCATTACTCAAAAAATGATATTTTGATTTCTCTCCCATCCCAATCATTTCTTTGAGAAACTCTTGTCTCATGAGGCAGTAGAGCAAAGTTGTAAAGATGCAGCCGGGGTTTCAGTCTGAGCTCTGTCATTTATTAGCTGCAAACCTGGCATAAACGTCTCTAAATGTCTCTATCTTCATATGTAAAATGGATAATATTAATGAAAGACATTCCATGCAGGTGGTTGGGGGAATAAAACAGAAGATGTGTTCAACACACTCGGCACATGGGACATCCTCTGGAAGTAGGAGGGGTGGCTAGGAACCGTCGCCTGCCTGGTGCAGCACAGGCGGTGCGAAACTACAGCAGCTGCCCCACTTTGTTCTGGAAATTTCAGTTTTGCTTGTGTGGTCTTAGATAGAAGGGGTTTTTGTTGGCACCTCCATCAGTCAACTCACACTCATTCTGTTAGAATCAATAATACTAAGGATGTAAGTAACATGTTCTCAGTGAAGCAGTGCAGATGTCAAGAAAATGAATAGTAAAACCTATGAAAGAAGTGTAAAAGGATCAAAATATAAAAATTTATTTTATGACCAGGGAGAACACATCTCAAGAAAATAGTAAGATGGTAAGACTTCATTCATTCATTTTTTTTTTTCAATAAATACTTGCTTAGCCCCAGCTGTACTCCAGGCACTGTGTTAGGAACAAGGATCTTTCTCCCTTTTTATGTGCATTCTCAGTAGTGGTAAGTACAGAAAAGAACTAAATTCAGTTTTATTTAAATTTAGTTGTTTCCATAAACATAGGTGGCAGAATAAAATACTGTATGCTTTTATTCTAATTTGGATTGTGGAATTTTAAAACATACAACATGAAAATACTAATACAGTCTGTATTCTAAAAAGGAAAGCAATGTGGGTCTCAAATTTTTAAAATTCCTGAGAATTGCAGAATGTCCATGTTGAGTGACCTGTTGAATGTGCCCTGGTTGTTGCCATGTGAGAGTACCACCTAAGCTGGGAGGCACAAGCACCAGCAGCATTTGTTAGAGTGTGACTTGGATTATGTGAGTTTAGAACTCTGCAAGGACTTTAAAAGGTATCCTCTGCAAAAAAAAAAAAAAAAAAAAAAAAAAAAAAGTTTTGCAATATGTGATTATCAATCGTATTATCATCTAAAAGGTTCTTAAAATAAGGGATTTATGAAAGCAACAAAATATCCTACAAAGAATCAGTAAGGCATCAAAGGTGATAAAGGATGAAGACTTTCAATCATGAGCAATTGATGGCAAAGCAATATAGCAATAATGTCAACCTCGTGACAGCAAGGCGTTGCCAACATGCCTTAGAATGGTTATAACTGTGAGGTTGATAACGTTTTGCAAGCATTCTACAGACAAGAGAAAATAAATCTATAGAAAGATGCTTTCCATTGAACTGATCTGGAATAACAAAAGGATGTTTAGGGATTTATCTCTATTATCTGAATACTGACTGAGTGTCTCAGGGAACGCTTTTCTCTTTCATTTGAACTGAGTACTTTGACAGTAAACCTGTGGAAGGGAAAAGAATCCAGGCATATGCATGTGGAGAAACATATGATTAAAATATAAAATAAGCATATGTAATTCTTAAATATTAAAAGAACTTTGACATGGGGACTGATGGTTTTCCATTCATGGGGACAATTACTATTGTTTTCTGAGGGAGGAAAACTATTGAGGTCTAAACCAGTGAGAGGTTAAAAAGGGGGAATCAGGGGCACCTGGGTGGTTCAGTTTGTTAAGTGTCTACATTTGGCTCCAGTCATGGTCTTGGTGTCCTGGAATCAAGCCCCACATTGGGCTCCCCACTCAGTGGGGAGCCTGCTTGTCCCTCTCCCTCTGAGCCTTCTCCCTGTTCATGTTCTCTGTCTCTCACTCAAATAAATAAATAAATAAATAAATAAATAAATAAATAAATGAATAAAATAAAATAAAATCTTTAAAAGAAAGAGGGTAAGGGGATCATTCCAAATGAGAACTTTGATTTTTAGAGGAGAAATTTTATGACCTCTGTGATAGAGGTCCTGGGTCTTGCTTTCTCTGCCTTAAGCATAACAAGTTGGGAGTGTATCAAGATCATAAGTTTAGTTCTTGTGATGTGCCAGATAAAGACACTCAGTAGGTTTGATGAAGAAAACATGAAATCTCTTTAACTCCACAAAGGGTGAGAGGATGGTAGATAGGTTTTTTTGGCTTAAAATGAACAGAATGGAGACAATAAAGAATTATGGATAAGTTTATTTTTAAGCATAAAAGATTTGGTCAGAGCTTTCCCCCCAGCATGTTTTACTGATAAAAGCATGGACTCAGGAACCAAATTCCTTGAGAGGGTTTCCCAGCCATAAAGTTGGGTTGCTATAAAGTTATGTTAATACATGTATAGAGCTTAGAACAATGCCTGACATAATACACACTCAATAAGTATTATCTATTATTATTACATCCAAAAATGAAATAGAATCAGCTCACAATCCCTGAGAACACTATCTTGCCTTCCAGTTTCTTTTTGAAAGCTAAAAAAGGAATAAAATGTGTAACGGAACAGAATCAATTTGAAATAATCAAAAGAAGCCGCTTTTCTGGATAAAGATGGCAAAATGCACATGATAGCTCCTGCACTGTCCCAAGTTCTCAGTGAAATGACTAAAAGAATAGAGAAAGAGCAATAGAAAGTAAGTAAAGGGGTTTGGCCCATTCCTCAAATGTTACAGAATGTCTGAAAGCTGAAGCATCAAAGAAAGGGCCTATCCATCTTAAGTAAAAATGTGTGTCGTGTGTCCTTTGTCCAGATAGAAGAGTACACAGGCACAGTACTATAGAAACACTCTAAGTAAGAGGAGTAGAAGCTAGCGTAGATGTGGCCCATAAAAGAATTGCTGGAATCAGCCAGTGGGTACCAACCAGTGTGGAACTATTGCTTCAGTACTTAAGAGCAATGAAACTCAGCCTGAATGGTGGGCAATGAAGACCAGCATCCTAGAACAACAGCCATGGGGCTTTCAGTGGAATTTGCTAAAACAACATGGAAAACACCTGTCTTGGGTTCAGAAAAGGAGCTTGCCAATGTTGCTATCTTTTCAGTAAATGGTAAATATTTTCCATGCTGTTTCTCACTAGACTTGACTTTTTTTTTTTTTTCTCTTCTCACCAGTAGAAGTTACTCTTCTTCACCTTTCAGATCTCAGCTTTCCTCCTGAAACCTCTTCCTCGCTCAGGCCACCTCTCCTTATAGTCCTCAAGGGACAGTATTTGATAGACAATCTCTTCTGGGAACGTTTGAATCAGGTGACGAAAACCTAGAAAAGGCAGTGCTTTAGCTAACTGAATGAGAACTGTAGTACGTAATAATATCCACCTTAGTTTCAAGACGCAGCAGAGTCTATGGAGACCCAAGGACTCTAAGCTCTAGATTCATGAGAATTTTGGATAGATAGGCGAGTACTACGTTTCTCCCTCCCTCTTCATTTTCTTTCTTTTCTGCTCCCATCTACCTACGGAATAGTTGTATTTTTTCCTGAGTGGAAGGTTTGCAGCAATGGCCTTCCCCATTGGTTTTCTGAGTCAGACTGGGGTTCAGAAATATGTTACATAACCGCTTAAGAAGGAGATGGTGCTGCTGTTATTCTTAAATGTTATTTTTGTTTGTTTGTTTCAGCAGCTGTTAGTAAGTCTCTGGCTTTGATCCTTTTTGAAATGTTCACAATGGTATTCAGGTTTGGTTGGGTTGGGGGGGTGGTTAAAATGTATGACAGGTGGTAGAGGGCTTAACTTGCCTTGGTTATCCTATAACACAAAATTGATATTCTAGCCATGAAAATTTAATTGCTTTATTGATAGCTGGAATGGGGTTCCAGACATGCTACCACAAAATATGGGGTATTGAATCCCCCAAATGGGCATACTGAATATCTTAAGCTATAGGGGTTTGAGAAAATGGCAGCAACAGGAAGGTTGTTCCTACCACTCCCTGCCCCCTAGCCCTTTTTCCCTGAAACAAGTCATAAAACTCTCCTGTGAAGGTTACATTCCCTGTACCAGGAAGAAAGAAAATATTCTGTCACTAGAGTCTGGGAATTTGGGGTCAAGAAATCTGTACAACCAAACCTTATTAAATAGACAGTTATCTTCCTAGTTCTACATCATTTATTACCCCTAGCCCAGCCCCTTTGTCCTGTCAATTATTTACAATTTTTTGTTTTGGCCTAAAAACTATAAAAGCTTCCAGCTCTGGCCACTTCTTCTGGTCTTTCTCTTGTGAAGGCTCCCATGTACATGTAAAAATTCAATAAAATGTGTATGCTTTTCTCCTGTTCATCTGTCTTTGTCAGCCTAATTTTCAGACCCAGCAAGGAACCTTAAGGTGGTCATGAGAAACTTTTTTCTCTCCTACAGCTGAAAATCATGTGCCCGTTATAATACAATGATATTGCAATCACCCAACATTTTTCTTAAAATATTTGAGTGGGAAAATCTTAGTGTAAAAACAAGGCCCCAATACAAATACACACACATAGATAGTCACAGAATTTATTAGTAATTTGAAATTATTTAAATCTGATAGGATAGCTTTTTGCTCTAACATTCAAAATAACAATAAAATGTGTAAAGTGAAAGGGATGATTTTTCTTCTTTCACTCTCCTGTTAACTAGTCATCCTGGTTTTAAAACATGAGATACAAGTCATCAATTTTAGTGTGACTTAGCAATTTATTTACACGGTTTTACTGCTTTGGACATAACACAGCTGAGTTTCAGGCTTGATGAAATATTGTTATCCACATAATTCATTTTCTGCTGTTTCAACAAGGTGTTTGGATTTGTGGGAGCTCCCATTTGAGGTTGAAATTGAATTGAAAATTCATGTGAAAGCTCTACAGATGAGGCAAGTCTGAATATCAGGGAAGTGTCAATTAAATTTACTCTCTAGTCTCTGGCATAAAAACCTGTTCTGAAGGCCCTGAAAAAAGCTCTCATTATCATATCGACTGGAGTCAACAAATATAACTCAAATCTAAGGTGAGCATAAGTTTATTCCTAGATATTTGTAATAAATTCCCAATATATTTCTCTATACATTGTCACATGGAGTTAGTGTAAGTTATTAATGTTGACCATAATGATTTATTGGATTTTTATGGGCAATCCTCACTTATTAAAGATGTTATCGATTGAGGTGAAATTAACAATTCCCTATTAATTCATAATTCATCTTTTAGTGGTAGTCATAAAATAAAACAAAGGCTGAATCAGTCGTAAATTAATTTAAAAACAGATACAGAGGTGGAAATAAGACAACAACAGCTGTTTTCTCATGGGGTACCAAGTAACTTAACAGTAGAGAAAAAATTGAATAGAAAAAACATTCTTCTTCCCCCAAACAGTTTCCTTTTAACTTAGAGAAATGAAAGGCAATTTGCTAGAGTCTGAAGGAAAAAAAAAAATGCTCTCACAATCTGTGAAAACCCAATACCAAGTACTATAGAAAATCTTTGTATTTTAGATAGTATCCCAACATTACAAATAAAAATAAAATTTTTTGGAAAATGCCATTGAAAGTTCCCCAAAAAGAAATTTTTAGAGCTCTCCATTGGAGAATTTTTCTATAGATTGCAGCTCTAAATTCAAAATGCCACATTCTTATATCTTTAGGCATGGGAGGACGGCGGCTGAAGATGACAGGGAGGGTTTTTTCCCCTGGTTCTGTTAAAAGGTACTGTTCATCAGCGGCTGTGGAATTTATTTTGCTTTGGGGTGAATGCTGCTCATCTGGTCAATTAATGTACCCAAGTGCTTTCTATACTGATCCACCAAATAAAAACAAAAGTCATAAGGATAAGGGGTTAAATTAGGTTAGCAGAAACGATATCTGCTCCTCAGGAACATAGACCCTATGCCTTGCCTTCCCAATGGAGGGATTTCAGTCTCAAGAGCAGCTTAGAGAGGTGATAATAAAAACATGCTGGAGAAACACTGCCCTGGCTTAAAGAATGAGAAAATCATTGAACTGATGCCGTATGGCATAGAATTGCGACCAAGGATTCCTGACACCTCACCTGGAAGGGTTCTGAACTTCATCACTTACTGGGGGATCTTGAGCAAGAGCCTTAACCTGTCTGCTTCCGTGGCCTCATCCTTAAAATAGACACACCATATCCCCTCATGTAAAGTGCCTAATACATAGTGAATGTGTTTCTATCATTGTTATTTCTGTGATTATTGATTATTAATATTATGTTTCTTGTTAGTGAATGAATGTGAGTTACCAACACAGAAAACCTAGGTTTGAATTCCCACTTTGTTATTTATGAGCTTTGACCTTGGGCAAGTTACTTAAACTTAACAAAACCTCCATTTACAGAAGCTTTAAAAAGTGGATCAATCTACTTTTAAGGCTTTTTGTGAGTATAAAGTGACATGATATATATAAGGTGTGTGACCCTTAATGAGCACTCAGAAACTGATTCCTCTCCCTTATGACACAAAGAGTGGGGGCGGGGGGAAGAAATGGAAGTCTGTTAAGACTCATGAAAATAATTTAGTGACCTCTGTACATCAACTGCAGTTGTTAATTACTCGCATTAAATATTAGCATAGAAAATTAAAATGACTAATAGAGCAGGTAACTATTGCAAGTATTAAGTAAAAGAAAAACAGGGGTTAAATATCTTCATTTTCCAGTCACAACTAGAAGGTCTTTAAATAATATAAGGTTTTTTTGAGTGTTTACAGAGAGATGCCCTTTCCTATATAGAGCTAACCAAAAAATTCTCCTCCACCTCTGCTTTTCATGGCTAATTCAATTCATTCTTTTCAACATTTAGAAGTTGTATGTTCATGAAAATGAACTCTGTGTCACTATCCAACTAAGTAGTTGAGAACAAAAATACCCATCTTCATGAGATCAAGTGTATTAGCCAAATGCAAAAAACATTCATTCAGGCTGGCTGTCATCCCAAAACACGGTTAGTGGGAATACAACAGCTTTAGACATGGCTGCATTCAAGAGATCAAAATCTACCAGGTCTCTGCCCCTCTTTTTTGGTTCAAAAGATAAAGATGGATGGTGTAAAGTGTCGCTGGTGAGTCTATCAAGACATTCTTATGTATTATGAGAGAAAGAAGTCTCAGAAATGTTATGGGGAAAACTTCTCTTCCTATCCAGTTCTAGTAAAAGTTTCCTAGCTATGTCCTGTGAAGGTCCAGCTAAGCCATGAAGGTCCAGCATCCATTTGTGAACCAGTCAGTGTAGTCAGAGGGCCAGAATTACACTGAATTATAGAGTAAGGTGTCTGGTTAAAGACTGATTCTGGAAAGGCTTCTGAGCATGGTTTCCTTTCCCAGATGGCTGCCTTTTGAATAAAGTGTTGGCACTTTGCACAATAATTGAATGTTATTGGAGTTAATAGAGGAGTAGGTTATGTCACTTTTAGAGGTGAAATTGTAACCGTTTAAATGCTCTTAGATGCTCTCTTGAAACTTAGTTTCTATCATTGTTATACTTTATTGTAGAGAGAGCAAAGAGCGTTTAAAGATGAAAGCATGAGAGCACAAAATAAATGAAAACTTGTTAAGGTCAGTAGACCAGGAAAAGAAAGAAGCGGAATTTCCTTGAATGCTAATCTGCAGAAGGATGTTTGCTTTTCTAAGGATAAAACTCATCCATTAAAAAAATCATGTAGTTCCCCCCCTCATCTCTAGAAGCTTTGAGGCAGAAACAGAGACAGCCATCCCTCATTTTCTCAGTCTTATGGCCTTTGTTGGTTCCTCCAGGGCTCCTCATTTATTGAACACCCAGATTACCACTGATTTTGTTTTTCTTTTCTTCTTTCTCTTTCCTTCCCCCTTCTTTCCTTCCCTCCATTGCCCCATTCCTCCCCTCCTTTTTGGCTTCCAGTCTGTAGTTCACCCTTTGACATTTATGACTATTCAAATGCTTTAGTCACAGGCAGGGAGGCCTTCTTTCCTCTGACTTGAACGAAGGAGTGGAAAGATGACCAGATTCAGAGTCACTGTGGGAGACTTGAGCACCTGCTCTTTTTATTTAGAAAGAATAATTAAAAAAAAAAAAAAATGCAGCCCTCAGTAAATGAGCTCCAGAGCACTCCATTTCTCTATTGTCCCCATGTTCCCTGAATCTTCTCTCACGTCCCTCAGGATGACCCAGTGATGCGATATTTATGAAGGTAAAGACTAGGGCACTGCAGCTGGACTCCATTCTGCCTGGTTGGTGAAAGTTAAGTTTCACTTAACTTAATATTTCACTTCATCTCTTTGGATGAATTCTTTCACCACCGGTGGGACTGGCCTCCATCTGTTTGGGACACCCTACATTTGCACCCCCCCATCCAACTGGAAGACACCACAGTTAGTGCTACAGAGAAAAGTAAAGCAGAGTAAGGGGGTGCTAAGAGAGGAGCAGCTGCTGTTTGATCTGGGACAGACTCGAAAGACCTCTTTGATACTGTGACATTTGAGGCAAGAACTGGATGTATGAGGGCGATCCATGATGGGGGGAAGAACATTCTGGGCAGAAGGAGCAGGGAGGGTAGGAGCCCTGTAGGAGCACATGTGACATAATGGATAGGATTATAAAAATCCAGCTGATGGTAGTGGAGGTGGTGGGCGGTGGTCAGGTTATGCCTGTATTTTGATGAGATTTGTGGGTAGCTTGAATATGTGGTGTGAAAGAAAGACGAGGGTGAACATGGCTGCAGATTTGGGGCATAAAGAACTGAACATGTGAACCTGCCATTGACGGAGATAGACCACATAACAGTACTTGGTTTGTTCATCTGGTTTATCATATGTGAAAATACAAATCTCTAAACATTAGAATCACAGCTGGTACCATGAAATAGAGCACCGTGTCCCATTTCCTTTCTCCCACTCATTTGAGACATATGCTTGTGCAAAGGCATGGCAGGCAGAACTGCACACAACATTTCCATCTTTGCTCTCTTTCTAGCTAGTATGCATGATAAATGTGTGAAGGCAGCAACGTGTACCAGAACAACAGACCCGGAACTATGGACAAACACAACGGGACAGACGTGATGTGCAGGATGTTCAGTACAGCTTCTATGCATGTCATTTCTTCTTCAGTTACTTTTTATACTGAAAACCTTTCTTCCTTTGGCGATGTTTACAAATAAACCCCTTAATAACATTGAACTGTACCTGAGCCCGTTGCTCCTACATACAGCAGTTGGCAAGAAACCCGTCCCCTTCTTTGTGTGTTACGGGGAATGGCTTACTGCAAAGAGCTACACTTCATGACTTAAGATTTGTAGATGCCCGCAGCCTCTGTTTACAAGGCCAGACACAGACAGACCTTCCAAATTCCTAGTCTTTGTTTCATTAATGATTAGCTGACCTGTTTGCTGCACTAACTTGACTTAACCAAAATTTAGTCAGACTTCCTCCCTCCCGTAGGCTCTAAGACATTGACCCACCCTAGATCAATCATTGGAAAGCAGAGTAGCACCGCCTTTGTAGTCCCTATCAAGAAGTGGCTAACCTCAGGAAAAAACATTCCTGATTAACTGTCCAAGGTCATTACCTACTTACCCTCCTCCCTCACACCCACTTCCTTCCAATCTTGTTTATCCCCAGCCCCATAAAAGACAAGACTTTCTACCTGTCATTTGAGATGCTTCCAGATCTTACAATTAGGGTGTTCTCTCCATTGCAATCGCCCCCAGTTTCTTAACGGCAATGCTCTTCTCTACATTGCAACAGTATTTTTGGATTGTATCTCTCCTCTAAGTCCAAATTTGTTTTCCACTTGAAAACCTTTACTAATTAGTAATTTACTTTGGTATATTTGTGTATTCATTCATTTATATTCAACAACTATTTATTAATTCTGTCTACTGTGTGCATTCCCGGGGATAAAGCAGTGAATAAGACAAATAAAATCCCTTCCCTGTTGGAGCTTACATTCTAGTTTGAGGAGTCAGCTGAATAAGTGAAATTTTTAGTCGTTCAGATGGTCCTTCATGCTATGGAGAAAATTAAATCTAGTGAGAGATGGGTTGTGTTGGGAGGATTACGCTTTTAAGTAAAGTGGCTAGCTATACATTTAGGTTATTTCTACATTTTGAAAGAAAGTAGAGACTGCAGGTCTCTAAGCCTAAAGTCTATAAATTGTAATTACTGCAGTTTATGAACACAAGTGATGCTCAAAGTCAAGTAAGAAGTTCCCCTGAACCATTTGAAAAAGTTTATTCACATTTATTTCAAATCAAGATCATAGAGGTAAGGAGTTAAGAAGTAAGATTTCCAAACTGGGGTTCTTCAGGATACAGTGATGTCCTCCAGCTGACATATTGAAGAGAAATTCCCATTCCAAATTCCTCAGGTCACTGCTGTACTAGCAATAACAGTGGGTGCTAAATGGATCATCTCCAGCCAGTGTTTGGTCATTTTCTTTGGATTTTTATCACTCCAAAAGAATACCATGTCCTACTCAATTACTAACCAACCCCCAATGAACATTAGTTGTTGTTTTAGGAAGTTATGTATTCTAGGATTTTCTTTAAAGAGTCAGTGATTTGAAGTGAAGTGTTTTGTAGTGTTTTGACAGTGTTTTGTAGCATTGTAACTCACTTAAGTAAAACATTTCCCTTTTAAATGCTTTGTGTTATACATCTGTTAGGCTCTGAGACACTTTAAATGTTTAAAAAAATGACACTGTGACTCAGTGCAGGTTGAAAGCTTTTTGTTTCATGGAAGTGAGAGGCTGAAAATGTAAAGGCTCAAAGGCCATATTTACGAATTAATTGAGATTTTTATTAGTATTTGGTATGTTCCAAACAGAGCTGTCCATCTGTAAGCAGGCAATATAAATCAAATGAAGACATAAGGATTGATTATGTCCAGGGTTCCCCAGATCAAGATACTAAATACCAAGGCAACATTCACTATTCAATATTTCTTTTATAAAGCACAAGAAAAGAGCCCAGGTGAAATCTTGGTATTTTTTTTCCCATTGTATCTGGCCCAACATATTCCATCAGTGTCTAATAAATTTCTCATAACCGGCTTTAAAATAACACTGCAGAGCTTTCAAATGGGTAGCACTCAGAACAAAATGGATAGATTGGAAAGCTTATATCAAATCTAGTAGGTTGATCCTCTTTGGTACAAATACTCAGAAATAGAGCTGCTTCCACTCCCTAGGCACTTTAAAGGTAGCTGGCTGGTATTTAAACTCACTCTGGCATTATATCCCGGATCACTCAAGAAGCCAGAATACAAGGTAATCACTGAGCTATTGTATCTTGCCCCCTAAATAATAGTAAGTTATAAAAAGTGCTGAAATTGCTCGATATTGTCTAAGCTGTGTATAATCAGTGGCCACGTTTGGAGCGCCTACCACTAAACTAGAGCAATATAGGATAACTCATGACTCTGGGAGTACTTCTAATGAGTATGTAGAATACTTGAGCTTATCCTACTATGCTAAGGTATTAATAAAGGGGGCAGGGGAAATCATACTCTTAATTTGCAGTTTTCCTATTTTGTTCATATCAGAATCAGATTCAAAATTCAAACCTTCTCATTTCCTGTTCTACTCTTTTCTCCTGTTTAGAAACACACATAAATCATCAAATTTCTCATCTTAGCTCACCACCATTGTCTGAATTTGTATGGTAAGATTTAGGCAGGTGTTGCCAGGGTGATTGCCGAGCAAATGAGCAGATTTTAATTGATTTATTTGATTCGGCCTTCAAAAGACTTAAAAAAAACTCTGGAATATAGATAGCTTCAGTTATTTCAGTTATAAAGACAGTCAATGGGATTATCTTTTGGGCAATTGACCAATTGAGCACTTGTCAACCTGGAAAACAATTTAAGCTTCAAGTGGTCAAATATTGACTATGTAGCTATGGCCTTTGTTATAGAGTATGACTTGAAATTAAAAATGGACTGAATCATTCACTGGTTGATGGATTGCATAGAGGTCGGAGCTGTCACATGGCTTTCGAAAGGGGAGGATTTAGGAGAGGGTAATATCGCTTATATTCACTAATGCTAGAAACTAACACAATTTCAAAGATGTGATGTGTGACACCACATTCAAACACAGTTGCCTGCATCTAAAGTGAACTGTTTTTCTGTATTTTTCAAAGGGAATGGATTGTACTAAAAGCAGATGCCCAGATTCCACCTGTTTTTGCTAATTGCAGCAATTTTCAGTGGTTTCTTGTTGGAATGGCTGTTGTTTGCATTGCTGATGCAACCAGTTTGCCATTGGAAAATCTGCTGTACCAAATTAAACTCCTAGCAGCACAAACATTTATTTGTTTATTCATTCAGCAACAATTATTGAGGACCATTCTGTGAGAAGACTATACGTGGTACTGGGGTTAAGTTGTAAATAAAGCTCAATTCTAAAGGAACTTTCTCTCTAGTCTGTCATATAAATAAGTAAACATTTATAATTGAGTGTAATATTTACTACGTTATTAAAAGTTCAGGATGTATGGGACCTAATGACAGTCACCCAATCAATCTTGATTTAGGACTTCTCAGAAAAAGTGGAGTCTAAGCTGAGACAGGAAAAATGAGTAGGAGTTAGTCAGGTAGACGTGACAATGTGGAGAAAAGTGTTTTCCACTCAGAAGGACCACCGCAAGCAAAGCTCCTTTCCTGAGAGGGAGCAGGGGACCAAACCAGAGAACTCAAGATCATGAATTCAGGGGCTGGAGAGGATAACTGGGGCCATGTGACGAAAAGCATTGTCAAACATTAAAAGCATATGGAATCTTATCCAGAGTTCAGTAAAGGACTATTGAAGGTTTCTAAGTAAGACATTGGAATAGCAGAAGCTTTAAGGGTGGGGGAGAAATTCATTAGCAAAAATTAAAAAGAAAAAGAGAAAACATGACAAATTTTATTATTAATCATCTATCTACTCTCCCAGAATTATAAAATACAGCTGAGACTGAGAGCTTATAGTATGGATATTCTATATTTTTCAGTCCTGTGTGGTAGAGTTTTTGTGACTAATTATAGTGTCTATTTGAATGCATCATGCCCCATATTGCATGAAGAGTTCTATCTCTCTTCGGCAGGCTCAAAAAGATAGCCAAATAACAGCTTTGTGTATATAATTTCTTTCCCAAATTTAAATTTTAAAATAAGTAAGGAAAATTGCAATAGCACAATTCTTCTCTTCTACTGTGGGAATGAACTTTGTTTTTAATTCCAGCCAAATATGAGAGTGAATAATTATAGTAAAGCCAACTTTACTGTATACATCTGGTTCTTTCCATGATTGCCTTAATTATGGGGTAAAATCCCTAGGAAACAAAGAATAATTTTTACTGGAACCGATTATATTATTACATTTTGTGAACTTTTAAGGCTTTGTTAAATTATTATTTTTTTCAAGCTTAAACACATGAATCTTGGAATACTGAGGGTCTGTTGCAGCACTTTCAGAATATTCAAGATTCAGGTTCTACCTCACCTCTGGGAAGTTCCCGAGACATCACCCTGATGCCTGTCATTGGAAATGTGACTCATTAAAGCCTGGATCTACCTATTATCCCAGAATAAGGCCATATCAAAGACATTTAGTCCAAAAGATAAATTTCTAAGGAAGTCATCTCTTTTTTTTTTTTTTAAGATTTTATTTATTTATTCGACAGAGATAGAGAGAGCCAGCGAGAGAGGGAACACAAGCAGGGGGAATGGGTGGAAGAAGCAGGCTCATAGTGGAGAAGCCTAATGTGGGGCTCGATCCCATAACGCCAGGATCACGCCCTGAGTGGAAGGCAGACGCTTAACCGCTGTGCCACCCAGGCACCCCAGGAAGTCATCTCTTAATAAATAATGTATAGTAGGGCTACCAGATTTAGAAAAAGAGAGAGAGAGAATGAATGAACCAAACAGATGACCCAGCATTTGAAATGTACTCACACGAAAATATTATCTGTTATTTGATATTCAAATTTAACTGGACATCAGTATTAGGGAAAACCCAGTTTTCGCCCCCTTCATGTCTCCTTAACTTTCATAGAGAACAATGAGGACACTTCTGGTTACCAAATGTGTGGGGATTTTCCCCCACCAAGCAATTCTCAAGACATACCCCGGGTGTCCTACAACTTAGCTCAATTCTGAAACTTTCTACCTGAAGATAACCTCACATCCCACATTAATGAATCAGTCCCACAAGACTGCTCCTGCCAAACTTCAGACATCAATTTCAAGTCTGACTGTCACCTGCACTCCTGACCCATCTGAGGTTCCCATGACTACCTCCTTGGGTTCGATTAATATGCTAGCGTGGGTCACAGAACTCAGGGAAACACTTGGGTTTACCAGTTTATTAAAGGATATGAGAAAGGATGCAGACAGCCAGATGACAATGTATACAGGGTGAGATCTGGGAGTGTCTTTAGTGCAGGAGCCTCTGGCCCCATGGAGATAAGGTGTGTCATCCTTCCAGTTTGTGGCTGTGTTCATCCACCTGGAAGCTCTCCAAACCTTATCGTACTTTGGGGATTTTATGGACACTTCCTCACGAAGGCATCTGCGATCTCTCTGGAGGATGGGAGATGGGGCCAACATTTCTAAGCTTCTGATCATGAGTTGGTCTTTCTGGTGCCCAGCCTCCATCCAGGAGCCAACAGGAACCCACCCAGAGTGACCTCATTAGAATAAAAGATGCTCCTAGTTGCTCTTATCATTTAGGAATTTACAAGGGATTCAGGAATTCTACGTCAGGAACTGCGGGCAGAGACTGACATAAGTATTTTCTATTATCTCACAATATTCTATTTTGGGGGAAGCAACCCTGCAAAAGGGGGGTCTAGGAACATTCTCCATGGAGAATCTTACATTCCCCTTTCTTTTCTACTCACTTCCATCACATGTGCTGCAGAGTTTCTCTTTCCACATCTTTTTCACGATTTCTCCCTTTGCTATAATGTCCAGTCCTTCCTAGGTCTCTCCCATGCTCTCTCTCAATCCATTCTTTTATCCTATGGATTAATCTAGTTTCTCTACAGCAAAATGGCATATCTGCTCTTTAGGAAGGGGAAAGGAGGGAGAAGACCGTTGTGCCAGTCACCAGACCTTCTGTGGAGGACTGGGGAGGGTGGGTAGAAAGAAGATGAACATTCACCCATTTTTGTCTTGTTACATATACAGAAATCCTAATATCAGTGCAACTAGTCCTCTTATTTCTAAGGTACCAACCACATTTTTTGCATATATGTCAGTGAAGTCTAAAAGTAAAATAAGTTTTGTCAAAATGAGAAAACAGTTCTATGACTATTAGGCAATTAAATTAGCTTCTTGAACTTAAATTATTTTCTGCTCTGCTCTAGATTTTATCCTTGTTTTTATTTTCGTTTCACTATCCATGTGCTATTCTAAATCTTAGTGTAACTCCTTTTCTTAGAAATCAAAGTTAGGCTTTGAAATTACAGTTAATTATGTTTCTAAATTGTCAAACAAAAGAATTCACCTGTAAATTAAAACACAAGAAAAATGTGATCTCTCAGTGATATTCAGAGTTGGGAATTACAGACAATATTCATTAAAGACTGAAATGGGGAACAAAATTATCACAATACCATTTTTTGTTCTTGAGACAAATCCAAGAGTACTTTTTTCTAATTCTTTGTGATTTAAAAAGGACTTTGACAGCTTATTGTGTTTATATTTCATGGAAAATTTCAGGTTTATCGTAGAAAATTGTAACACTGTTAGCAATAATGGCAAAGCCAAATGTTTACCATATAATTACCATTCTCCTAGCAAATTTATGGTTAGGGAGAAAGAAAATTAGACAAAGAACCTCTCAAAAATTATATGTGTCAAGACCCTTTGTCCAAAGATGAAATAATAGGAGTATTTCAGAATAATCATTATAATTTTAAGAAGACATTATGATCTTTGGTCCCTCCTAATTTTGTTGGTATTTTTTTTTTAATTTGGGGGGCATTTTGGAAGGAGACAGGTTAATTAATCAGTATAAAAATATCCAAGGATAGAGGTCAATATTCTAAGATTTAAAATATCTGCCTCAAAATATCCATTGATATCTCTATGGACTCTTCCTTCAGATGGTCCAGTTGTTCTTTCTGTCTCTTCCAACTACCAACACCAAGGGAGAGGATTTTCTTATAGATTATTGTGATACCCCAGTCAGCCAGTCCAACCTCTCCTCATCCAGCTTTTATTCTATAAGATTAGTTTTCCTGAATGATTATTTTCATTATATGTAATAATAAGCTTTTATATACTCATTTCTTCAAATGTGCATCCCTCATTCTTTCTGTTCATGAGAAACTTACCCCTTTGTTCCCGTGTGGCCATTGCCAACGACACTCTGTGGTTAAATCCTTCACGGAAACCACTGACTGACAAAAAGAGCTTTGGACCAGAAGTTAGAAGTCCTGGCCCTGACCTTTCTTGCTGCCTGAACTTGGGTAACTCATTCACTTTAAGCCCCAGTTTCCTTATCTGTGAGTCAAGGATAACAATTCCTACATCAGAAAGTGATGTGAAGAGCAGCAAATTGAAGAATTCTACCATTCAATAAGTAGGTCAATCAATATATTTTATATGATGGATTGTTAACTCTTTTTAAAGACTTTCCATGGCTCTTCTTTGCCTCCTGGACCTATCAAGTTGAGATTCATGATCCTGAAATGTTAAACCCCATATCGTCTGGCCCAATCATACCTATGCAACTTTTCAATTATCATTCACAATCATCAAATGTATATTATGTGCTGGACACTGTGACAAACCCTTTGTACCCATTTTTGCATTTAGACAGCACAACTATACTAGAAGGAAGTGCCATTTTCATGCCCTTCTATGCATGAAGAAATGAGGTTTGGAGAAGTTAGATAACTTGCCCAAAGTTAAATGGCTGGTGAGGGGCAAAATCAATATTTGAACCAGGTAGTTCAATAACAGAATGTGATGTTTTAGCCATTGAGCTATGCTCTGCAAAGAAATTTCTGTTTTGGCTAGGCTAATTGTTGTCACTGAACACATACTACATATATATATATATATATATATATATGTATGTATGTATATATATACATACATACATATATATATACACAGATGCGCGTGCACACACACGTGTGTGTACCGTCAGGTGTATCTATTTATATCTCAGTGCTGCTTCTTTTCCCTTTCTCTCTGCATCTTCAGATTCTACTACTATGACTTTGTGCGTTTTCCATTCTCTACTGCACTCAAACCTAAGCTCTCTGGATTTCAGTGAGCACTTTTGTATTGTACTGACCAGAACCATGCTGAATTGTATTACTTTTTTTTTTCTCTGATCCAGTCATGTTTAGAAACTGCAAAAATGGACCTTCCTCAGTAGGAAAGACCACGTCTTCTACCTTCTTTGCACCTCCTAAAATGTGTAGAAAAAGCAATGGACAGTAGATGGTATACAAATACATAAAAAGAAAAATTGTTAAATTCCGAAACAGCCATTTGAGATTTACAGCCATGCATTGTTACAGAGGCTGTCTACTCAGCTCCTAGAAATCTTTTCAGAACAAACTTTCTTGAATGAGTCCAGCTTATGGCAAATACTTTGTCCTCTTCTAAGCTACTCTGCTGCTGACTGCAGTGTTTCCTCCCATGGCAACACCTGGCAAAACTATAGTGCAGTATAACAAGGAGGTTATTAGTATTAATTCCGTCAAGATATATAACATTTCCTTTGTCATAAGGATTTATGGTGTAGGTCCTAAAATTAAGGCCCAATATTGTGTTGCTTTCTTATCTGGGAAAATAAAAGACGCTGGAGTGGCCTAATCATAAGTTCCCCTTTCCATTCTGCCCCTGTAGATAAGGTCCTCTAGCCAAACAACCCTCTTTATCATGGGGACCAGCACACTTCCTGCTTATCCCTGAGTTGTGAGCTCGTTTCCTGGCTGACCGTGGACTTATTCAAATTACAACCAAGGGTCACTCTATTCTCTTGATATTGCAAAGCCTCCCTCCAACAACCTCTGGTTTTTCACTCTGTTCCCTAGTGGAACCCCACTATGGTCCTGCATGGTGTGGTGTTCTCCTTCCCTGGGCCAAGTGTATGTCACTAAAAAGCTGCAGTTAATCTCATTTGCCTAGTGTGGGTGTCAGGCATTTGGCCATCTCTGCAAGTGTTGGATGGGAATCTATTCCTTCCTAGTGGGAATAAGGGAGGTGATTAAGACAGAATTTCTCATGTAGCATGTAGCCTTTTATAACGATACTACTTGCCTTTTATTCCCACCCCCTTCTTAATCCCTGGTGTCCACTAATCTGTTCTCCATTTCTATGATTTTTTTTTTTTTACCTCAAGAATATTCATTGGAACTATACACTGTTTAAACTTTTGGGATTGGCTTTTTTCGTTCAGCATCATTCTCTGGAATTCATCCAGATTCTACATGTATCAATACTCTATTTCTTTTTACTATTCAGTCGAATTTCAAATTATAGATGCACCACTGTTTGTTTAACCATTTATTGAAGGACATCTGGATTGCTTCCAGTTTTTGGTTCTTATTAATAAGGCTGAGATAAACATTCATGTACAGAATTTGTGGAACATAAGTTTTAATTTCCCTTGGGTAAATGCTCAAGAGTGCAATTGTTGAGTCACATGGCAGTTGCACATTTAGTTTTTTAAGAAACTGCCAAACTGTTTTCCATAGTGGCTGTACCATTTTACATGTCCACCAGCAGTTTACTAGTAATTCAGTTCTTTCTCATTCTCACCATCCTTTGTGGTTCTCACTACTATTTTAGCCTTTCTGATAGGTATGTAGTTTTATCCCATTGTGGTTTTAAATTGAATTTCCTTAATGGGTAATGATATTGAACATTTTTCATGTGTTTATTTGCCTTCTCTGTATTCTTTCTGGTGAAATGTCTCTTCATATCTTTTGTCCATTTTTGAGTTGGATTTTGTGTGCTTTTACTGTTGAGTTTTGAGAGTTCTTTGCATATTCTGGATACTAGTCCCTGACCAGATACGTGGTTTGCAAATATTTTTTTCCCATTCTGTACATCAGATGACTTTTTAAAAAATCTCTGGAGTTAGTTGTAGTAATCTTTGTAATTAGTAGATTGAAAAGGGGTACCTTCGTTCTGAAAATCTCCTGCAGGGTTAAAATGAAATACTAAAAACATACCAATTAATACTATAAATACATTAATCATATCAGTGTGCTAGAGTGAAACGGACCCCAGATTGTAAATTGAAGAACTTGATTCTAGTGTTCAGTCAATAAAGGGAAGTTGCTTGGCTTCTCAGGGCCTGTTTCTTTATTGGTAAGGAAGGATTAGGCACTTAAATTACTCTCCTATTCTACCATTCTATGATTCTAAGTTTAGAAGTTAAGCTGCATGAAGTTCATTTTCCTTTCAAGGCAAAGATACTAACTTCTAGGTTTCAAGACAACTGCGAGCCTTAGATGGAATGTCTTTTTACTTTTTTTTTTAATTGAGAAATTTTCAAAATAGCACATTCCAACAATGAACTTTAGAATTCTCCTGGCATTGTCCCTTAGTGGAAGTATTATATTTCATCCTCTTTTGTTTAAGTAAAAGTTTTGATTTTGATGGAGTCGAGTTTATCACGTTTTCCTTTTATGGATCATGCATTTGGTATCAAGTCTAAGAATCCTTTGATAAGCCCAAGATGTAGAAGATTTTCTAAAACAGATTATTTTACATTTAAGTCTGTGATCCATTTAGAGTTAACTTTTGTATAATGCGTGAAACTTGGATTGAGGTTCTTTTTCCATCTCCCTATGGATAACCAACTACTCAAGCATCATTTATTGAAAAGGCTATTTTTATTTATTGAATTACTTTTGCATCTTTGTCAAAAGTAAGTTTGTATATTTGAATGGGTCTATTTCTGAATCCTCTATTCCATTTCATTGATTTATGTTTATCCTGCCACCAATACTATCTGGTCTTGAATACTGTACAGATATAAAAAATCTTGAAATTAGAATATTTCTTTCCACTTTTTCTTTTTTCATATTGTTTTACCTACTTTAATTCCTTTGTCTCTGCAAATAAATTTTAGAATTATCTAGTTTATATCTACAAAAAAAATCATGCTGCATTTCTGATAGTGATTGCATTAATGTATATAGATTTGGGGAGAATTGCTATGTTGAATCTTCCAGGAAATTCTGTATCTCTCAATTTATATAGATCTTTGATTTCTTTCACCAGTGTTATAGTTTTTGGTGTACAAATTCTGTTAGATTTTTAGCTGAATATATCATTTCTTTGAGCAATTGTAAATGGTATTACATTTTAAAACTTTTGGTGCCCTGATGTTCTTTGTTAATACATGAAAATATAATTGGCCTTTATATGTTTATCTCATATCCTGTGGCCTTGCTGAATTTCCCTGTTGATTCTATTATTTTAAAATATTCTTTTGGATTTTCTACATAGACAGTTTCATTTTTCTTTTGTAATTTGTATGCTTTCATTTCCTTTTCTTGTCCTATTGCATTGGCTATAACTTTTAGCACCGTGTTGCATAGGGGTGATGAAAGCATGCATTATTGTCTTATTTCCAATCTCAGGGAGAAAGAATTTAGTCTTTTACCATTATATATGTTAGCTCAAGGGTTCTGAAGATGTTCTTTATTAATTTGAGGTAATTTCCCTCTATTCCTGTTTTTCTAAGAGTTTTTATCATAAATGCATATTGAATTATATCAAATAATTTTTCTGTAAAGATTCATAAGAGTCTACAATTTTTCTTCTTTAGCTTGTTAATATGGTGGATTATACTGATTGTTTCTCTAATTTTGTGCTAATCTTGCATTCTGGGAATAAATATCAGTTGGTCATGCTGTGTAATCCTCTGTATATATTGTTGGACTCTATTTCTTAAATTTTTAAATAATTATTTTTGTCTATATTCATAAGGAATATTGACATGTCATTTTCCTTTATTGGGCTATTGTCTGATTTTTATATCTGGGTAATATTAGTGTCAAGAAATAAACTGGGATGTATTTCCTTCCCTTGTATTTTCTGGAAGAGGTTGTTTATAATTAGTGTTAATTCTTCCTTAAACATTTCAGTCATTACTTCTTCCAGTACTTTTTTAGTGATGCTTTCTTTCTTCTCCCTTTTAGGAATTCCCATGAGAGTATTGTTAGATCTTGTGTTCTAGTCAACAGGTTCTAGAGACTTGTCCATTTTTTAAAAATTTACTTATTTTCTCTCTGTTGTCCAGGTTTGTTCCTATTGCTGTGTCTTCAAATTTTCTGATTCTTTGTTCTGTCTTGTTTCCTCCATTTTGTTGATAAGGTCATTGCTTGAGTTTTACTTTTTTTCCATTGTTGTATTTTTTCAGTTCCAAAATTTTCATTTGATTTTCTTTATATCTCCTACAGAAACATTCTGTCTCCTGACTTTCTATTTTTTCATTTGTCTTAAATGTGTACTTGATAGCTTATTGAAACATTTTTATGATGGCTGCCTTCAAACATTTGTCATGTAGTTATAACATCTCTGTCATCATGGGGTTGGCATCCATTGATTGTCATTTTCCATTTAGTTTGGGATCTTCCTGGTTCTTTGTATGATGCATGCTTTTAGATTATACTTGGACTTTTTGGGTATTATGTAAGCCTGAATCTTATTTAACTTTTATGTTTTGGATGGCATCCTTTCACACTGCTATGTCAGGAAAGGATGTTTACTGTTTTGTTATCGTCAAGTGGAAGTAGAAGTCTCCATTCTCCTCTCAGTCTCCATTAATACCCAGAGCAGGTGGTGGGCTCCTTATTGCTAGATGAGTGTGGGAATACTAGGCCACAAATAACCTCCACTGATATGATAGTTCCATTGCTGGAAAGGGTAATAGTGTACCATTACTACTCCCATGTGTCTTTCACTGACATTACGAGTTGGGGCAGGGACCTTATTACCACCACTAAGAGTTGGTAAATTTCTGACTTTCCACCAGGCATCTTCTGACATCACCCTAATGGAGAATAGGACTGTAGCATCCTTATTGGCAGGTAGATCTGAGAGTACAAACTTTTCATGTGGTCTTCATCAACATTGCAGCTAGGGGGATGGTGGCTTTCTTACTGTCCCATAGGGATAAAAGTCCTAATTCCCTACTCAGCCTTCCTGGACACCAGGTGGGGGAGAGGTTTAGAGTACCACACTACAGTCCAGAAAGGGTGAAAACTGAAGCTCCCACTTAACCGTTGCTGGCATAGGTGAAGGTGCCTGCACAGTTCTTTCTGTGAAGGTTCAGAATAGACTGTTACTGTCTAAAAGTTTTCTGTCTTACTGGGCAGCTCTTCCCTGGCCCTTTGTCTATACAGATCAGGCTTTGGTTGGGGCTTTTTGCCTGTGCCCTTTGGCATTGTGATAGCCTATGTGGTATATACAGAAAACCTAGGGAACTCATCACCCTGTTGTTCCTAAGGTTCTACTTGCCTAAGCAACTTTCATTCTTCTTATGCTTCCTTTATACATGATTTCCAGGGTTTTGAGTTGTACTTGGTGATGAAAACACATCCACTCAATCTTCCCAGAAATGGGACTCCTGTGCTTTGTTTTTGTTTTACTTAGTGCTCTATTTACTTTGAATTAGTAGCATTCATGTCAGGAAAGAGTTTAGATTTTGATGAACACTTACTCAAAACATCAGAAATTATGCATTGAATGGCATTAATGATTGAGAATGCTTCAGGGAACATTAATTAATTTTTTCCTGAAAAAAACTAAAAAAGATAAAACATACACAGTATCAAGTGTACGTTCTGATGCACTGAAAAATCATTCAGTAAATGTATCTCACAGTTTTTTGGCTTTGTTTTGTTTTGTTTTATAGGATGTTATAGTAGTTAACACTCTGGATTTGGAGTCTGGGGTGGTCTTACCACTAAATTAGTGCAGGTGCTATTAGAAAATTACTTAGCTGCTACTATTTCCGGTTTCCTGATTTGTCTTTTGGGGATGATAATAACAACACTTACTGTAAAATATTTGTCTGAGGTTAAAATGAAATAATTCAGGGACTAACTCTGATTCATTTCTCACTGACACATAGTAAGTGCTTAATATATATTAATAGCTATTGTGGCTGCTGCCACTATTATATTAACTTACCCCAAAAGAGATACCTAAGGCGCAGCTCTTAAGAAGCAGTTAGGGGATGTTGAGAGAAGGAGCGCATTCTTTTGTTTCTCAACGTTTCTGAAGTAGAGTGTGACTCTCAGCTAATGAAACTGGCACTGATCATTGCCTGGTACATTTACCTCTCATAAAGGTGGCAAAGGGAGGAATATATTCATGTCTTTTAGCAATTAATGTTTCATGTTTCTCATCTCTCTTGTTTTTATAATTTCTCAAACTCCAGTAAGCAGATCTCTTCTGGGGGCACCTGGGTGGCTTAGTTGGTTAAGTGTCTGCCTTGGGCTCCGGTCATGATTCCAGGGTCCTGGGATCGAACCCACATCAGGCATTGAGCCCTGTGTCGGGCTCCCTGCTCAGCAGGGAGACTGCTTCTCCCTCTCCTCCCAGCTTATGCTCTCTGTCACTTTCTCTCTCTCTCTCTCTCTCGTGTAAATAAATAAAATCTTTAAAAATAAAATAAGAAAGTATCTCCCTTATTTTATTCTATATTCCCCCAAATTTCCCTCTTAGTCTCCCCTACTGCCTCTTCTCTTTTCTCTTGAGAGAAGCTCTAGACTAAGAATTCTCTCTAGAATAAGCTCTTTATCACGTAGACCTACTTATGCTTGCTAACTCCCTCTCTGTTTTCATTTCCCCTTTCATGGACTTTGTCCATTCAGGAATGCTCAGGAGCTGACCAAGTAAACAAGAATAATTCCTCCTTGGAAGTAGTGCGTGATATTTCCAACATGTATAATTTAATATTTTTTTTCCGCCATGTAAAATATCAGCAGTAAACACTGAGACAGCTTCTAGAAGCCCCAACTTTATGACACTAACAGATTTCAAAGTACTCCCCCTTTAAAAATCTCAAATTTCATCTCAAATTATAACATCAACTACCTGCCCGACAGGGCAGGATCATTGGCAAGCATTGGTATATTGGTGCTTTGTTAAGATTCTCATTCATTTCCCTCTCCATTTCTTACATTTCCAGGCTAATTACTTTGTATTCCAAGAATGCAGTTACTTCTTCTCTACATGGCTGCCTTTGTTTCTTTTTACACCTGCACAATAACTACTTCTTATAGCCAAGGGGTTAGATTATTAATTTTAAGACAACAACAATGAGTCCTGTGGATTTTTCAAAGCAGAAGTTTTATTTCACAGAAAGCTGAATTCTTCTTTCTTTTAATGGAATTAGTGAGCTAGAATCGTATTATACTTCCCCCCCCAGAACTATGATGCCACAGATAATTAAATTAAACTAAGAAGCACAATTTATGTCAGCTGTTTTCCTCCTTATAAATATATCAGTGCAACTGGGGAAATAATTTTATGGAAAAATATTAAATTTAGTGCAGATTGCTTTTAGATATAATTTTTTTAAATATTTTATTTATTTATTTATTTATTTATTTATTTGAGAGAGAGAGAATGCATGAGGGTGGGGAGGGGCAGAAGGAGAGAAGCAGACTCCCTGCTGAGCAGGGAACCTGATGTGGAGCTCCATCCCAGGACCTAGAGATCATGACCTGAGCTGAAGACAGCCGCTTTAACTGACTGAGCCACCCAGGCACCCTAGATATCATTTTTTTCTGTCATGTAGGACCTTCTCATCCACTGGTTTGCCAGGAGCAGGGATGTTTATGCATATAGGGTTGCTACAGAATATGTCTTTAGTGAAGAATACACATAAACATAAAATGCTGTCCCTACTTGCAAGCAGCTTACTCCCTATTTGGAAACACAAGAAATACATACAAATGAAATGGAATTAGAAGAAAAGGAGTCAGTAATAATCTAGGACAAATATAAAGGAAGTCCACCATGCTGTGCATAACTAAGAGTCAGATATAGAGCGGAGACTAACAGAGCTACTGGAAGAAGAGAAAGATGTTGAAGGCTTATTAAGTGTAAAAATTACTTCTTAATGAGTGTCTACCACCTGCCAGTCATTGTGCTAGGCATTTCACATGTGATGTTTTCAGTTTAGAAAAAACCCTAAGATGTGGTTAATTTTAAATCTACATTTCACATGAGGATGATGTGAAAAGACCTTTAATATATACTACTAAATGGCCCAGGTGAAATTTGAACACAGAAATATTTGGCTCTGAAGCCTGAATTCTGTTTGTTATCCCCATGCTGCCACAATATGCTCAGCATTGGAGAGTTAGATTTAATCTGATTATTAAAAGAGAAGGAGGAGATAGGAGAGAGAATTAAGGAAGGAGAAAGAAGAAAAGCCAACATTTTGGAGTTACAAAAATCACATAAAAGTGGAGGCAACAAAAAAGTATAATGTGTATTTGGTGGACAATGATTATATGGTTTCTTCTGGACCAACTGTAGATAATAGTTACAGATGTCGTAAAGAACTCTGGATTTTGATGGATTAGTTTAAATTCAAGCTCATCCATTTATAACTGACCTCCCTTAGACAGATTCCAACATCACATAGAATAGTTATGCTGGTTAAAAGTGCTCATGCACTATGGGCACAGGTTACCCAGATGTGTTTGCTATGGGAAAATTCATCAAGCTGTATAATTATGTACCCTTCTCTGAATGTATATTATGTGTCAGTAAAATGACTTTTTTTGATAAAAGGGGTAATGCTTATTGTTTTCAGTATATTCAAGGCAGTGAGATATTAGAAGGTCTTAGCAGAATGTTGGAGCTGTTGTAGAGGGTCTCTATGCTCTTATGCGGTTAAGGAAGGATTGGGAAGATGAAGACATGTCCACAGTGTTGTTTAGGAAGCTTGGTCTTTGTGACAGTGTGTAGAATGGATTGGAATAAAAGGTATGCACCAGTAAGAGTATAAACAGAGGGTATAAGCTAGTGAATAGGTTTAAACAAAAAGGTATAAACCAATGAAACCAACAACAAGATTTTGCTGTTACACAGGCATTGGGTAACATGGTTTCGATCAGATGATGGCAAGGAAAAGACCATGAATTCCAATAGGATTGGGCAATGGGGTGTGATAGGGAAAGAAAGTAAAGATTCAGAAATAACTTCTGCAGTTTAAGCAGTAAGAGTGACTTGAATAAAAAACTGATGGGGTGAAATGGCAAGGAGTTTGATGATAAATCAAGTTCCAAGTGTCATAAATCAAGTTCCAAGTGTCATCGTCTTGTTGGCAGCTAAAAGTGTCAATCAACAATAGAAGAACACCA
The DNA here is from genome assembly GCF_002007445.2 of Ailuropoda melanoleuca. Taxonomy (NCBI): domain Eukaryota; kingdom Metazoa; phylum Chordata; class Mammalia; order Carnivora; family Ursidae; genus Ailuropoda; species Ailuropoda melanoleuca. The sequence goes on along the minus strand of NC_048221.1, from coordinate 39,873,489 downwards.
TCCAGGAACAAGTGTGGCTTTACAAGACCCAATTTGTAACTACATAAAATTTAAGTAGTTTCTTGTGGTGATTTAGCAAAGAAAAATCCAAAGATCTGTTAGTTCAAAGAGAATAATTTTCGGTATGATTATGTAGGTTTTGTAATTCTATATTCTCATCCTATAATTGAACCATGTTTTCCTCTCTCTAAAACTTTAATTGTTAAATAAAAAAAAGAGTATCCATGTCAACCTATAGAAATGAATAAAATCCCTATGTCTCATACTTTTTTCATTATGGGGAGTTAGATTTCTATAGCCACAATGGGTAAAGTTTAAATTAAGTGAATGTCACATTTTTAAGTAAAAGTACCTTTTTTTTGAAGACTCTATGTATCCTCTCCTTCAAATGATATTTATTTTCTCCTGAACTTATTTTAGGACATTTAGAAATAGAGGATTAATTATTTTGCATTTATGAGATTAGTTACATTCATTCTTTTTTTTTTTTTTAATATTTTATTTATTTATTTGTCAGAAAGAGAGCACACAAGCAGGGGGAGCTGCAGCCAGAGAGAGAAGCAGGCTGCAGGGAGCACTATTCAGGGTTCGATCTCAGGACCCTGGCTTAACCAACTAAGCCCCCCAGGCACCCCTGTTACATACATTCTTGAAGACATTCTTATATATCTACCCAAATGCTGATTCAGTCTTAAGATATTGAAAATCCTTATGCCCTATTAAAAAAAAAATTGAAAACAAAAGCTCACACAATATTGAGCCAACATCATTAGTATTTCTCTGGGACTAAAATAGAGTAAGAATAAGTGCTCAGTTATAGAAACCAGGGAAGGTACTCGTGTATGTAGGTGTGGGTATGTGTGTGTGTGTATGCATGCATGTGTAAATACGAAAGGGTGGGAGGAAAATTGTAAAATATGCTTACTCCAGTTCTTATCCAAGGGATAATAATTTTATAATTAAATGCTTAGCAAAGAAATCCTGTGGTGATGAAATATGTTGAGAAACAGGAGACTGACATTTAAAAATAGTTGTGTTGCTAAAGTCTTTCAATTTTTTTATGACATCAAACATTAATTTGATTAATTAAGATGCTAGAGTATGCAAAGAAATACCAGTGACACAGAGGACATTGCTTTACTTGTCATGCCTCAAAATAGCAATTCTGTTTCAGTAAACATACTTTCATGGAACATGAGAACCGAATCAGGTCATCAAAGAGCATGCCTTTGAAATCAAGAGCTAGACTGATGTTATTGCTCTCCAAACCTCCTCTCCCCTCCATCTGCCCCATGTGCCTCGTACTGCCAGGTATTACACAAAATAGAAAGAACTGTTAAAATACACTCCCTGCCCTCAAATAGCCTAGCTGGATATGTGGGACATAAATAGTTAGAAAGCAAAACCACACTGAGATACCACCTTATGCCAGTTAGAATGGCAAAAATTGACAAGGCAAGAAACAACAATTGTTAGAGAGGATGTGGAGAAAGAGGATCCCTCCTACATTGTTGGTGGGAATGCAAGTTGGTACAGCCACTCTGGAAAACAGTGTGGAGGTCCCTTAAAAAGTTAAAAATTGAGCTACCCTATGACCCAGCCATTGCACTACTGGGTATTTACACCAAAGATACAGACATAGTGAAGAGAAGGGCCATATGCACCCCAGTGTTCATAGCAGCATTGTCCACAATAGCTAAATCGTGGAAGGAGCCGAGATGCCCTTCAACAGATGACTGGATTATGGAGTTGTGGTCCATATATACAATGGAATATTACTCAGCTATCAGAAAGAATGAATTCTCAACATTTGCTGCAACATGGACGGCACTGGAGGAGATAATGCTAAGTGAAATAATTCAAGCAGAAAAAGACAATTATCATATGGTTTCTCTCATCTATGGAACATAAGTACTAGGAAGATCGGTAGGGGAAGAAAGGGATAAAGAAAGGGGGGTAATCAGAAGGGGGGATGAAGCATGAGAGACTAAGGACTCTGAGAAACAAACTGAGGGCTTCAGAGGGGAGGGGGCGGGGGAATGGGAAAGACTGGTGATGGGTAGTAAGGAGGGCACGTATTGCATGGTGCACTGGGTGTTATACGGAACTATTGAATCATCGAACTTTACATCAGAAACCAGGGATGTACTGTATGGTGACTAACATAACATAATAAAAAAAATTAAAAAAAAAAGAAAGGAAAGCTAATGATATAAGGCATTGTATGTAATCTGGTGTACATACGAGTATATGATATGCAATGATCTGGATTTTAAAGGGAAGAAAGCCGACACTGATGACCCACTGTGCGCTAAGCACTACGTAGCACCTTTTATGCTTGGAGTGAGATTGCTCCCCACTGCTGTACCCTCAGCATCTAGAACACTGCATTGAATTTTTAGACACTTAAGCATTTACTGAGTAAATAAAGGAATAATTCTCTTATTTAAGCCTTACAAAATTCCTGAGCTATAGATGATAGTTTCCCATTTTACAGCTGTTAAAAATGAGAACTTGAAAAGTAAACAATAAACCCTGAATCACACAGTGGCACAAGTTAAGATTTAAATCCAGGTCCACCTGCCACAATGCTCTCACTGAAAGCTGGCGGAATTCAATGGAAATGACCCAGTTCAGTGTTGACTTGGACAAAAATATGTAGTTTAAGCAAACTGGCCAGAATCCTACACAAGTTTCATTACCAAAAATGAATATTATAATTGATAATATTAAGCACTGAAATTGTTTAAGCTCAGATACACCCAACCTAAGCTAGTACTATCAATCGCCAGCCTATCAATATTTAATTTCCAAAGAACACAAGCATTGTTTATAAAGGAATGCTTGTATTTTCCTACACTTAAAAATGAACAGACGGCAAAACTGACCTTCAGCTTCTTACAGGATTTTACATCCGCTGGTAGAAAGTGCCACATGTAAGACTCACACTTGACTAGCCTGGTGACAACCGCAGCTACTGTCCTAACGACCTACCAGAAATGCTGACACAAAACAAGAAGACAAAAATCAAGGCATAAAGCCTTATGTGAAAGTTTGGTTTTGAAAGTGAGATTTATATACGGTGCAAAGTTTCACAGTTTGAGTAAAGTAATTTTTCCGCTTCCAAAAATATTTACATAGTGTTGGCAAATATTCTATTGTAAATTAGAGTGTATTCAATTTAACAACAAACTTAAACTCAAGATCTACTAAGTCAATTAAATACAAAATCCTGAAAAGAAAATGTAACATCTGGTGTGCAAAAAAGTAAGCAATATTGTTGTAGAACAACAATGAAACAAGATGTCTCATTTGTTCATTTCTATGAAAAGATGTTTATCAGCATTGCATATTCAGTACAATGCACTATAATACAATACATGCAGTAAAGGAGGACAGCATTGCACATTGTCTGCTACTTTCAACAATTTTGATTTTTGACACTGAGAATTAATATGGACCTAATTCAGAATCATAAATTGGAGAATTTTCAGACAGTGATCAACGTATATTTTTGCCAAATTAGATCAAGAAAGACAATCTGCAATCTCTTCTCACCTCTACATGCCCTTGGATCTGTGGCCAATATCATTGCTCTCTCTTGAAAGTGACTAGTTTAATTATACAGAGTAACATGTTCTTATTATTCACGTGCTTTGTTAACTTGCTTCTCCTATAATCTACCCAACAGCCTTTTGATACCCAGACTACTTTATAGAGGAGTGTATTAGAGTTCTCCAGAGAAGCTGAACCGATGGGCTATATCCCCATCAGTGTCTATGTTTATAATCATCCATCTATTTATTTTGTTATGAGGAATTTACATGATTATGGAGGCTGGGAAGTCCCACACTCTGCCACCTGCAAATAGAAGACCCAGGAAAGCCAGTGGTGTAATTATTGCCAGAGTCCAAAAAGCCTGAGAACTAGGACTGCTGATGGTTCAGCTAATGGTAAATTCCGATCCCAGTGCAGGAGAAGATCCATGTTCCAGCTCAAAAATGATAGCCGAGAGAGCTAATTGTCTCTTACTTCTCTTTGTTCTATTCAGGCCTCCGATGGATTATAGGAGGCCCACCTACAATGGGGAGAGCAATCTGCTTTTCTTAGTCCACTGACTCAAATATTAATCTCACCCAAAAACCCTCCCTCACAGACATATCCAGAATAATGCTTCTAATTATCTGGGTGCCCTGTGGCCAGTCGAGTTGACACATAAAATTAACCATTACAACGAGTAAATAGGATTAAAGAGGAGAATTATTTTCACTGGGCAGACCTGGAAGAGTGGTAGAGGGTGCCCTGTGCTCCCTCCCACTACACCTGTGCCCCATGGTCCTTCCAGTGCACTGTAGTGCCTTTCCTGCTCAGACAAGGCATCAGCACAGTACTCTGGATAGTAACAGAATGTGATCAGAGTTGGCATTCAGTATGAATCATATCCTTCCTTCATGAACCTTTTCATGTACAATTCTTAATTTTGGAAAATAAAATGGTATGTGTTAGAGGAAAGGAAAAAGCAAGAATGGCTGGTACAGTGAGATCAGGTTTTTAAAAAGACTGTGAAAGACAAAGAGAAGAATTTGGAATATGGACTGGGAACTGTAGAGTCCGTTGACCAACATGTCCAGGTTTGCTAGGGACATTCCCAGTTTTAAAAGTGTAAGCCCCAAGTTCTGGGAACACCCTTGGTCTCAGGAAGGCAGGATGGTTGGTCACCTTACAGTAAAGAAGGGTTGCTAAACTAATCTCTGGTGAAACCCACTTCGTGTTTTCTAACCCATCACATATCTATACTTGTATAGCATGTAAAAAAAAAAAAAAAGAATTACTAGAAAAACAGGATGGAAAAAATATACAAAATAGAGGCTGAAATATTCATTATTTAATTAAATAGATGTAAATAACTATGTCAAATAGTAATAAAAATTACTAAAATTTTAACTCTCAATGTCTGTATTTACCTTGTCAAGGGCCAGTTACAAACCATTTTGAGATGGACGCTGGTACACAGACCACACAGGAATGACGGGCCATCTGTATCATCTGAGAAGAAAGAGATAGGGTGAGCACTTTGCTCTGGCACAATGGATTGACATGGGAATCGCCTGGAGCTAGGGGGCTCCGTGGTACAAGGGGAAGGTGACACGGACAGGCAGAGAGCAGGAGGGCTTGTAACTGGGATGTAGCACTTAAGGAAACAGAAACAGAGCTATTTTTGAATTTCTCACCAAAGGGACTCTTTGGCCTTAAAAGCTAAAGAAAATGTAAGTGCATAAGAAATAACTTTTTACAAATCAGCATGTAGAGTAGTTAAGAGAGTAGGCTTTGTTTATAAACTGCCTATGCACAAGTCCTAAGGACTCAAGTCATTAGTTAATTAAACTACAGCTGGGTTTTATTTAACTACTCTCTACCTTGGTTTCTTCATCAATAATATGGCACTCTTCATACCAACCCTCTCATCAAGTCACTATCATATATTCAACATATACATATAGAGATCTATTTATCTATAATTTAGTGTTTTAATAATTGGTACATGGTTAATGGTTACTGTTGCTTACTATAAGTATTAATAAAATATCTCAGCAATAATCATCCCCACCTCATATTTTGGAAAAATATTTTTCTTGATTTACTTAAGGATCTATAGTAATCTATGAAAAAGTGTGATTCCTTATTTATCAGGGGAAAATTGCAGTATATTTGTCTATTAACTTTTGAATTCTTTGACACTTGTCAACCTTATATATTTTAATTTTATGCTTGATTTATCCCACAATTGTTTGACTCTCTCTGCAGTATCATGCATTACTAAAAGAAAGGGAAGCTCATTAATAGTGACCAATTTGCTTTTATTTGCCCTGTGGCTATTTGAAAGTCTTGTTGCAGCATAACTACCCAAGTAATTGTTTTTATTGCTCCTTAGCGTTTCTCCATTTTATCTTAGTTTTCTTTGATCCCATCTTTTTACGAATCTCATTTACTATCCAGACATTGCTTGTGCCTCCTATTCAGGGTGTATGTAACATAAGACTACTAACCTTGGTTGATACCTGTTCTGGTGAAATCATTCCCCTGTGATCAACATCATTTCGTCTTCTAGTACATATTTGCCACAGAGGGAGTAAAAAGTATAAAGGCTCTGAAGTAGCAGCATGCCTGGTGAGTCTGAGAAAAAGAGGAGGTACAGCTAGAAGAAAGGGATATGGGAAGGGAGAGTGATGGACACTGAGATCCAGGAAGAGGAAGGAGTCTGGTCCTGGGTCCTTTAAGATATGGCGGAACTTTAATTCTGTTTCGAATGTGACGGAATCTATTAGAAGATTTGAGCAGAGAATGGTACAGGCTACCACATAAACAGGGTCATCTGGTTGGTATGTATAGATTAGACCATCTGGGGGTAAGGGTGTAAGTAGTATCACTAGGAAAGACTCAATATTCTATTACAGACCCAACATTGTTTCTTTACTGACATTAGGTGCTCTGATGACACAAGACACTCTGGTTTTACTCTATGTCTCTATGGAGCATTTGAACTTGGAAGCCATACCTAGCCCTAAAAAGTTGAGCAGAAGGAGAACAGAAGCAGCAAGAGTAAACAGGAAAGCCTCTGAAACCCCAGAGTTATAGAAAATAATCTTAATTAACTACTGACTCTTTTCCAGGTCCCATCCCTTATGAGACTGACTTGCCAATGTTCAGAATGGAGTGGTGTGACTGGTAAAACTAAAACAAAAAAATAGATCCATAGTCTTTGCTAATTTTTGTGGTGTAAATACTTCCACCTTGGCCAATTTCAGTTACTAACAGGTGTCACTGAACACATACGTGGGAAAAGATATGCATAATCTCCCCCTTGGTAGAGTCTCTATGAACTGGCTCCAGCACACCACTGGTGCTTGACATTTGCGTGAATACATCCAGCAAATTTCCTATTTTATTAGTTTCTTTGACTGGATGTCTATTTGAACCTTGGATATTGGATCATCAGTCACATTTCACCTCTTTTGGCCCTTGAACTTGAACTTCCCTTAAAGAGTTCCCTTATCTTACTGGTCTTTCCTTGATTTCCAGTTATGAGAAGCATAAGACACTTACAGAAGATGTTTTTAAGTCCTGGGATATCATACTTAAACATGTGGATTCATCCATATTTTAGTTTAATCTTTTTTTTTTTAAGTCAGAATTTTTATTCCTCATACCAGTTCTAGTAAGCTCATATAATCTTAAACTGATGCCATTGTTAACAAAATGGAAAAACAAAATTCTATTTACTACACTGGCATGATGGTATAAATCAAATTACTTTTAATTAAAGCATTTTTAAAAAAAATACATTGTCTACAATTCAGAAAAGTTTCCTGGAACTGTTGACTTTGCAACCACAAAAGTATTACATGTTTTAAGTGTTATTCTCTACCCAATTATTTCCCAAAAGTAGGTGAAAGATAGCAGATCTGTGGGTGAGCTTTAAAATGAACTCATCCTACCAGCCCACTGAAATTCTCATCTGTGAACAGGGAATCACATCCAGCGAATGAGAAATGAAAGACAGAACTATCCATTATTCTTGGCAAACTAAATTATAGTCTCTGCTGTCTATTCCAGAATAAGTGGTTTCACCTGGTTTCAGAAGTGACAGGAAGGCTTAAAAAGAGAAGCTCTCCTGGGCCAATACCTTTGCATCACTAATACGATCAAGTCATTAAGCCATTGAAAGAATTGTGGAAGCCTCAGAGTTGTTTTCAGAAAAGTAACATTTTAGAAAGTCAGGGATATCGCAGCTGCTAGTAGCCAGGGTGGGTAAGGGAAAGGAAAGCAATTAAATTTGCAACCTCAAACTGCCAGCTCCTTAGATGTCGAGTGGTTATTAAGAGTAAGTTCTTAATTTGCAAAAGAATCTCTGCTAATACACCTGCTAATTAAATTACTAATCATGTAATAATTCCTGATGTTATATTACCTAGAAAATAGAATGACAAGGTCATAATCATCCAAAGAATTATTTTAAAAGACTTGGGGAGAAAAACTAAGTAAGCTATGGCTGGTTGAAAAGGCAAGATGATACGAGGACATTCAAGTGGGCATAGTTCATTAAACCACCTTCCTGGCTATTCAGAAAATTGCGTTCAATAGTATCTAGCTCATTTAATACCTGGAGCACCATTCAGATGGTTAAACAAATGAGATTCATACAAGCCTCGTCACCCTGTAATTCACATCTCATTTGCTCTTTCCTTTGTACCAACATCTGCTACATCTCTCTTGCTATCTAGAGAACTCCTGTACACTCCCACACTAAAAACATGTGAGGCAGTGTTCTGATTCATGGGCATGATATATGTTCTTCCATCTCTTGGAAATGCAATGCAGGCACCTTTAAAATGTTGCATGGACCTTATGCTTTAGGGAACACCTATGCTTTTAAAAGAAATTAAACCTGAAGAGGACCAAATACTGCTTTCCTGAGCCCAAAGTCATATTCTTGAAATCTCATGTTACAGAAGTCTAAGTCTGCAAAATAATCTCTCACAACGTGCTGAACACTTTCATAGTGAGGAAGTATCTGGTATTTCTGATAACCCTGTGTGCTGACCTTACAAACCTGTCTCAAGCCTCTAAATGAACCATGCAAAAGTAAGAAGGCTTGCCATTGGGTCCCAGGGAGGTGCTGACACTCAAATATAGCTCATTTTTGGCCTTTCCATTCCATCTGACATGTTTGTGACTATCTCTTATAAGCTGCCATATTTTATGAAGTAATAAAGCAGATAGAGACAACAGATCTCATTTAAATTTTAATTAAATGCTCTCTTTTCTACAAGAAAAAAAAATTTTTAAGTCGAAGTGTCTCTTGAATTACATGGAAGAGAAAGATGTGAAACATCCCTTTCAAAACTAGTTTTTTACCATTGTAGAAATTCTCCCCATGCTCTGAAGACATTCAGATTTGGATGTTTCTGGATTCCCAGAATTGATTAGAATTTTTATCTATAAGACAGTTTTATAGAAAATAACTTTTTCCAACCTCAGATTAAAAGAATTTTCTAAAAACTGGCCTTAGTCTCATCTCAAATACCAGTTAAAAGTATTAGATAATTTGCAAGTCATGACCATCTCCTTCGGTGGGTACTGTCCATTTTTGGCCAAAATTTTAATTAAGGGCCTATTCTAAAGAATGAGGATACAAAGATGACTGTAAGATATTGTCATTAACTTTAAGGAGCTTACAACCTATTTGAGGAGGCAGATACAAAAAACACATTTTATTATAATACAGTAAGGCTTGTGATGTGTCAGTGAGAATAAGGGCTACTCCATTTTATCCTCCACTGTGTTCTCAATGCTTATTAGGATGCCCGTGCCTAGAAATCACTCTGTTAGCATTTGTGGAAGGAAGGAAGGAAGGAAGGAAGGAAGGAAGGAAGGAAGGAAGGAAGGAAAGGAGGGGGGAAGGAAGGAAGGAAGGAAGGGAAGGAGGGAGGGAGGGAGGAAGGAAGGAAGGGAAGGAGGGAGGGAGGGAGGGAGGGAGGAAGGAAGGAAGGAAAGAAGGAAGGAAGGAAGAGAAGGAGGGAGGGTGTGTCATGTTATACAAAGAATACACATTTTAGCTGAGCTGAATTCAAACACTGTTTCCTAAAATGGATCAAACCTAGTCTTCTACTATGATAAAAATTAATTGAGCAAAATAAAAGAAAAAGGGGGCAGACTCTCTAGACAAAGGAAATGGCATAAGCATAGAGTCATGAAATAGCATGTTGTGTCAGGGAAATAGAAGCAGGTTGGTATTATGATGCAGGGAAGTGCATGATGAGAACAGCTGGGAGAGAAAAGCTGGAAAGAGTGGAGGGTCAAAGAAGCCCATGGATGGCTTGCTTTACAGCAGAGATTTGGAGAGGTTTTAGAGCAGAAAGTAACTTGGGCACAGAGTCTTTGTGGTGGCTCATTCTGGCTCTGCTAGGAAGAGATGAAAAGGAGAGAGACAGATGGAGAGAGATCTGGAGACCAGTTACAAAGCTCTTATAAGAGTAAGTGAGAGATATGATGATGGCAAGAATAAGGGCAATGATTCCAGGGAGAGAGGATAGCAAAAGAACTGGAGAAATAGTTATGTGGCATAATCAGCAGCAGATGATAGATGGGAAGTGGGATATGAATGACAAGCAGCAGACACAGACTTTCTTTAAGATGGTCACCACCAGCTGAGATTATATAGAAAGAGTAGATGCATGGGAAAAGGTGATACATCAAGCGCCATTCACTTTAAATTTATGCGGCATCCATGTGGATATAGCCCAGAGACAATTGGATATGTGGTGTGATTTCCTTGGGAGAGGTCAGAGTTGGAGACACTCCTTTGGGATTTACCAGCATCTCAGTAGTAATTTAAACTATGTGAGTGGATAATGTCATTCAATGACATTATGTGGAGTGAAAAGAGATAAGTCCTGAGATCACAACTGTTTAAGGGCTGAGGATAAGAAGAAGAACTACATGAGATGGACAGAAAGATAGGAGGAAGGCCAAGGGGGCAAGAATAGTTTCTCTAAACTTCAATCTAGTGAGTCAGAATCAGCCAGGAAGCTTGTTAAAGGTTCTGCTCAAAGGTAGGGTCCAGGAATCTACATTTTAACCAGCTCCCCAAATTATGCTAATCTACACTAGATTTCAGGATTCATAGGGTAGAGATTTCCCAAAAGGAAAGAATAAGCTGAAGCCAGTTGTGACAGAGAGAGCTATTAAAGGGAATGTAAATTAGTTCAACTCTTTTGGGAGATACTTTGGCAGTATCTATTAAAACTTTTGTTCTTTAGTCCCATCAATTTCATTTTCAAGAACTCATCTCAGAAAAATACCCCTCAAGAGTGCACAGACAAAATCTGCAAGCATCTTCACAGCAACAGAGTTTTTTGTTTTTGTTTTGTTTTTATGGCCAAAGGTGGGGAATAATCTAAATGTCTATAAATAGAGGAATTCTTAACCTATTTATCGGACTTCATTTGCACAATATCAGTGGAGTAATGGGGAGAAATTCAGATAGAAGTGACATAAGGAGGGAGGAGAGGAAGTGGAGAAGTGGAGACATTGAGTATTTTAAGAGGTTTAAGAAGGAAGGCTCAGGAAAGAACAGTAACTGGAGGAGGACACAGGGTTTCATTTGAAATGGAAGGGGCTTGAGATTTGCATAGATTGAGTGGAAAAGGGGAGAAGAAAGAAGTAAAAGAGTGAGCACTGAAACATGTTCCGTCATCCTCACCTGTATCCCAAGATGACACTTAGAATGGGTTTAGTATATTCCTAGTGGCCGCTATGCTTGATCATGGTATGTGCTGTCTACTTTTTACAGACCTTAGTCTTACATTGGATAACACAGAGCTCCTACGTTACATGTATTTTTATAGTGATAGCCCAAGAAGGAAAAAGAAGACAGAGTTATCTGTCCTCTTTCTTTAAGGTTTCAAGGTGCAAACTTGTTTTTTAGCATGTTCAAGACAGTATCTACATCGTTAGTCGTGTAGCACATATAAACTGATGATGAAATAATAGACTAAAAAAAAAAAATCCTCTTTCCATCAAAGAATCAATTGCCCAGCCTTCTGGTATTGTTGCTGCCAAAATCAACCATTCCTTTAAGATGATCAGACACCATGCTTCATTGCAAAACATTCCGAGAGTGTTGTCTCTATGATTCATGGTTATAGCCTAGATCTATTCTTCATAAAAATAAATATATAGTTATAAATTGCTTTTTTGATCAGAAAATGATGTCCAAAAAGTGAATCTAAAAACTGTGTCTCGGGGCGCCTGGGTGGCTCAGTCGTTAAGCGTCTGCCTTCAGCTCAGGGCGTGATCCCAGAGTCCTGGGATCGAGCCCCACATCAGGCTCCTCTGCTGGGAGCCTGCTTCTTCCTCTCCCACTCTCCCTGCTTGTGTTCCCTCTCTCGCTGGCTGTCTCTCTGTCTGTCAAATAAATAAAATCTTTAAAAAAAAAAAAAAAAAACTGTGTCTCTCTACAGCCACTCAAATTAATAAAATTAGGCAGCCCTATAAAATCAAGGCCACATAATGATTTTCATGGACTTGAGGTATATTTGCCTTTGTGGGCCCCTTTCTCCAAAAACAATTAAAAATATATTAAAATATGTGCTTTGCCCTAAAAGTTCCCTTTTAAAAATTTTTTAAAAAGAAATTAACATGTTTTTGTGGGCTCCTGAGTATTTGGTCCCTCCGCACTCTGTCTACTGTGACTGGTAGGGAAGTTGGCCCTTTGTAGGATGAGAATGAATGAACTGTATCCTGTGTTAGTGTACGTAGCATATGAAAATGGAAGCACATGACAGTCTTAGTTGCTGGTTGTAGAAAATTTAAATATTTCATTAATTTATTTGTCTTTTTAGATTATGCATCTGTTTTTCTATCTGTTTTTTAATGTCTGAATCAAATAGCCCACATCTCTTAGGATCTGATCTTAAAAAGACTGAGTCTATGATTATTTATTTATTTTTTCATTGTGGACTTGAAGAAAAGGAATTTATTGAATATAATCCTTTCATTTATTTTCATTTATTAGCCCTCTTTTTCTGTGGCTGCTATTCTGTTAATGTCAAGGGCACCTTCACAGAGAAAATAAATCAAAAGAAGGAAAATGCAAATTAAGACAGAACAGAAAAAAATACCATGGCTCAGTCTATAAATTTGGCACAAATTTAAAAGTTATGCTACTATTGGGGCACTCCTAGAAGGCTGGTGCCTGAGGGTTATGAGACAGATCAGACGGGTTGTAATAAGGCCTGGGATAAACACCGACCACCCCAACAAGCAGCAGGTGCAACTCCTGGCAGGGATGTATTTCTCAGATTTGAAATCTTAAGACAGCTGTATTATCGCCAAATGCTGTATAATAATAAATAACTAAGAAAAAGATGAAAAACTATTTCTTAACAAATCTAAATGTTTTGTAAATTCAATAGAAAAATCCATTTCTTATTCACCCTGAACAGTTAACTTAAAACTTCAGGCAAGACTGTGTGGCAAGTATTAATTTCATTGAAAAGCAAAAACAATAAAAAGAATAAGCACCAAAAAAAATGTGTCAATATTGGAGATACTGAGGGATCTAGAACCATCACGCAGTGCTGATGGGAGAGGAATTGCCACTTATTGGAGATCCATAGGGCAGTGCTGAGTCTAAGCAAGCATGTGAATACCATTAGATCCAGAAAGTCATGCCTGTCTCCCAGATGGACAGGAGAATGATGCTAGGAAGGCCATTGCTACACTGCTGGGGGTAGCAGACAGTGGGAGGTGATTTTGATTCCATTGTTAAGAGAAAGTCGGCAGAAACATGTTGTACACATATGATAGGATGCTCTGCACCCACCATAAGTAATGAACTTGATTTACACATAGCTGCATGGATCTCAGAAACAATATTGTGAAGAAAAAAAAAGAAGAAACAGAATGACATGTATTGTACTACCATTCCTGCAACTTAAGCAGCATGCAGACCAGCACTGTGCGTGTGAAAGAATCCATAGATCTAAATCAATGTTTCAAGGAGCCATATATCTAAATAAGTCTATAAAATACGGATTGGGAAAACTTTTTTTAAATATACTAGAGGGAATACCAATGGCAAGGGGAGGGAATTGGGAGTAGAGACACATCCATACATTAAATAAAACAAAAGAGAAGACAGAGTAATGGTGAATGTGTGTCACATGTTGACAAATGGAAGTAACTTAATTCTGTGTACCTTAAGGCCAAAGGATTTCCTTTTAAAAATAAATGAAATTTTTAAAAAGGGGACATCCTGACAACGTGTGAAGAGTAGGGTTTGCAAACTTATATGCTAATGAGGGTTATGGAAAACTGGTGACTGCACCCTCCTTCAAAGGAGCACCCACTGCTCACCTATAACTAAATGATCCCATTAACACCTGGCAACTTATGGGGCACTTGCGTGACTCAGTCAGTTAAAGGGGCTGGCTCTTGTCATGATCTCAGGGTCCTGGGATTGAACCCCTTGACGGGGCTCTGTGCTCAGAGGGGAGTCTGCTCCAGGATTCCCTCTCTCCTTTTTCCTCTGCCCGCCCCCACCCCCTCACGTGTGCACTTGCTCTCTCAAATAAATGAATCTTAAAAAAAACCCAAAAAACAAAAAACCTGCCGAACTATGATAGCCAAAACTTCTTGCTTTTTTTGGAGAGAGAATGTTGAGTTTGAGTTAGGGGTATTACCTTCTAATTTGAAAACATTATGTATTTTAAAATATACTCTCTTTTTTAAAAATTATAATCATGACTCTCAGACATAAACTGAACACCTGTAAAATATTTTACTGAAATAATGAATGAGGAAAAGCAGTAAGATGTTACAGCTAGTTCAAAGGAGAAACCAAAGAGCAAACAAATACATAGGCAATCAGGATTGCTGACATGAATTTGCTTACTTCATGCAAATTTGGTCAATATCCATAGGGTGATAATAACCAACCCTATCTCAGCTGGGACAATTTGCATCTCTATGGATAAGAATCATTTGTGTTGTCATCAGTATTCTCCAGCTCACAGAGTTGTAAAATAGCTCAAAGACAATGGAATGCGGAGACCCCTTAGAGTCAGATAACTCAGGCAATGCCTCAGTCTTCTGTTGGGGGGAAAAAAAAGGCAGGGATGGTTTTAGTCAATTTCTAAGTATTTCACTTTTCCCCCTACAGTGATGAAGTCAATTGAAAAAAATAACAACCACCAACCACCGTACAGCACAAATATAAGCTGTCTGATGTGCATTTTGCTGGCAAGCCGCCTCTGTATTTCTGGTGTGTATGGAAAAAGAGAGAGCAATCCTTTTATTTGGTGATGGTCAGAGGGTCACCATCCCTCTGAGCTTTTTAAGCCTTATTTTCCCTCCTTTTTAAAGCTTCCTTTTTCCCCTCCTTTGTCATCTACCTGTACAGACTGGCACCTACCTTATAGCTTCAGAAATTGTCAGGTAAATGGGAAAGAAAACACAGGTGTTAATCACACTGTGTTACAAAGAACGGTGAATTGGAATACATAGAAACACAAGACTGCGTGCATGTTAAGGAAGCTAATTCTTTTAACCAAACAAAAGCTTTCTAATATGATTCAAGCCGCTCTTTGCCAGAGAGAGGTCAGAGCTGGTAAGAGCTCTGGCAAGTGAGCCAAGTAGAGCAGGAGAGTACTTCTTGCAGAAAGCATAATTTTGAAACTTTTGCCAGTCTCTAAGCTGTGACTTTCCATTTATTTTTCAATAGTTCTCAGAAACTGCCTGCTTCGTTTTTAGTTTAAAAGTCACTTGATCTTTTGCAGAATTTACAATTTTGCTGTGTCATCTAATCAGCATTCAACTAGATTCGTGCCATTCGTCCCCTTTTGATTACAGCTGGAAGAGGAATGCTTTGTCTTTTTAGGATAACGGGCCCCATATAGCAGAGTCATAAACACAGCCTGCAGTCTGATCTCGGCTTTTTCCAGAATTCTGTGTTGGTATAAATCCTGAAACATTAAGTTGAGCTAAGTTAATTGCAGTCTTGAATTTAAAATACCTACTTCATAAGCTTTCTCTCTATGGGGCAATAATTCCTGTGGACTCCAAACCATTTTGTCACGGAGTTAGGTGGGATAGGTAGATATATGATCCAAGAGCCTGTTTCCAGAAAAGCTTTTGCCTTGCTGTTGAAATAATTTAACACTTGCATATTTGTGTTAATTTGAGTGGTGTGACCTGTGGCAGCAGACACATTTAATCACCAGCACAGAAGTTGCTATGTAAAGAATAAATTTGTTCTGAGTTAATGTTTGTCGTGAAATGTATGCTATCAATTCCCCCCAGTAGTTTTGTTTAAAGCAGATGCATCTCTGTCTTGGAGAAGGAACGATGTGCAAAGAGCTCTGATGGACTTTTACAGCAATGTTTTCATTCTGTCTAAAGACAAGGACCTTTTCTGCTTTGGTTTGCGGATTCTGCTCAGCGCTGGCGGCTTTTTCCAGCTGACACAAGGGCTCATCTCTGGTCCCTGTAAGGAATTTTCACCTGATCTGGCTGTTAGCCTGGAACTGGCTTTGCTCCTGCCCTCTTTTGGAGTGTTAGTAAAGCTGACGACAGCATAAACTGCCTTTTCCAAGGAGCTTCCTTGCCTGTAAGATCCAGATTGGAAGACCTCCTTTGGGCATGTGTTCTAAAGAGCAATGTAAAGAGATCCTCCCCTGTGATTTCAGAAAATATTAGCTCCCATATGATGACCTCTCTGTTTCTGAGTGGGAGGAGTTAACAGCCCCTAAAGATTTAGGGTTCTTGACACATTGTGGCTCCATCACAATCTACTCTTTCACCAAGAGTCCAAATGAACAAATCTTGGAAGGCTGGGCAATAAATGATGTTTTCAAAATTAATTATTCACTCAGCTAAGAAAAAAAAAAACAGTGCATCTATTTAAAGAGGTTGTTTTTTGTTTTGTTTTGTACTGTCTTGTTCAGACCTTGGCACTATTAACATTTTGGACTGTAGATGTCTGGGCCTGTCCTGTGCTTTGTAGGGCGTTCAGCAGCATTCCAGGCCTCTCCCCATTAGATGCCGGTAGCAGAACCCACCCCCCCCTTCCAGCTGGATCAACCAAATATGTCTTCTAAAATTCAAATGTCCCCCATCTCCCCCGCTGATAATCACTAAAGTCAGGTGGAGGGGTACACAACTGAGGTCCTCACCCTTTACTTCTTCAAATTTGATTGATGGATGGTTGGACTACGCATTTTGAGGAAAAGCAGAGGGAACAGCATAATACTATCAGTGAGAAATCCATTCCATTTTACCATCAATTTTATACAAAACACCGATTCACAAGAGAGAGCGTGCAGGCGGGCGGCACTCTGCTTCTGGACCACTGTCTGCTTGCTTACTTGGTATGGTAGGTACGTCTACGTGGATTCCTCTCTCAGATTGGATAATTTGATTCTAAGCACAAATTTTATAAGTCAATTCCATGGTGGACAGCAACTCTTTTGAGAACAATAACAAATTGATTTTGTCTGCATTTTTTTCCCGCTCGGTTATAAAATTGAATAGAGCTCTCTTAAGAAAGGCCACAGTTGTGCAGTCTGTGTCAAATAATGGATTCGAGCTATTTGTATGAACTAATCAGCTCTCCTATTAGATTTGCCAATTAGTCTAAATTCTTCCTCATTATAGGAGATTTCAAGAGTGTAAACATTCTCCCCCAGTTAAAACCCCAAAGAATGTCAAACTGAGCGTTTATGATGCCTTTCTGCAAACAAGGCAGCTACGGCTGTGGCTTCAATAGCTTTCATGCTGCTCACTTCTTCAGAATACAGAATGTGTTTGTTTAAAAATTAGGCTTAACTTCAGCTTCACCTCTGGGCCCAAGAATAAGCCATATATTTGAAGATTATTAAGAAAATGAATCAGATTTGTGCCGTTTCTGTTGGTAGGTGGCTTTTCATCCTGAGAGAACCTTGATTTAATGGCACTTTTATCTTCCTTAATTATATTCACTTTGTTAAGAAAAATAAAGATGGTCGATTACAATATTAAGATCCAGAGACTTCCCCTTCATGGGGTTCTAAGCTTTTCTGAAGCCAGCATCAAAGGAGCTCCTGGTCCTCTGGGAGCGGCCAAAGGGAAGGAGTAACATCTCTGTAGTTACCTTCACCTCAAAGACAGGAAACTCAATGTTGTTCTCTCCCCCTCAATTGAACCCTTACATTTTAAAACCAGTGTCTCCTGATTCCCAGCTTAAAGGAGCATCTGTCAAATTAGGGCGGGCTTTTGAGAACGAATGTTGTGATTGTTCATTGTGAAACACACTCCTGTCTCGGGCAGTTTTAACCTTCTCATTCAGCGGTCTTTTCTTAACTAATTACATGATTCTAAGAAAATTTAATGAAGTGCTGTCAGATTTACATTGGAATTATTTTAAATGTTATCACAGTAGCCATGGTAATGATATATAAATGGACGAAATGGCAAAGATCTGGAGAAATGTCACAATTACACCCACAGTCTTTCCTCACACAGACATTAAGTCAATGTATTTTAAGCCTTTTGGGCCCTCAAGGAAATGAGGCTCTTCAATGGGGGGAGGGGGATATAAAATGGAAGCCATTTAAATCATACTTTCAAGTTGATCTTCATTTCTTTTTATTAATGTTGCAACAGGTCAAAACAGGATCCAGATATATTTCCTCATTTTTTTTTTAGTTCTGCCAGTATTGCTATTTGGCTTTTTAGAGGATTTGTAATATGGGCTTCCTTATGAAAATTTTAGTTTTTTTAAATACTTTGTGTTTTCCATGGCTTCTTGGGGAGCTGGAATACCTTATGTGCATTTACTTTTAAAACTCTAGAAACACAGTAATTATAAGCCTGTCGCTGACAGAGGCTAAATTTTACTCCCATTGGGACATGTACAGAAAAGTAACCTGAGAACTACATGCTTACTCAGCCCCAGCGATAAGAAAGGACACAAAGAAAACATTTGGGAATTTCCCAGCCTCTCAAACATATGTACATATATGTATGTATGTATAATCGTTACCCTATCCACAAACTATGGCAAACATCGCTAACTGATCTTTGCACAACTTTTGCTCATACTTTTCAACCTATTCTCCACAAAGCTCGTAACCTTGCATCAAAGTTGGCATATAAAAGGAAACCAATCTACCATCCCAGAAGTGGAAGCTAATGACCCATATTGAAAAATACATGAACTTTCTACCTTAAAACATACTCAGGGACAAAACTGAATCACTGTTTTCTAAATAGTTTCAGTAAATTGCTATATTATTTCATCCAGTGGTAGCCATTCATGGCTTGACCTATGTTAACCATCCTCTGGGGTTGTGCAACATATACTCTTCGCGGCCCTTTGGCCCATCTAGTTATCGGCGATGACTAAAACCATGCAAGGCACTAGACGGTAGGCTCTGATTCCATCCAATCACTGAATTTTATATATAATTCTAGAAACTTGGTTACCAACCTCAAGTTGTTCGTTATAAGAAATTGAGGACCTCCAGTTTTTGCATAACTACGATCTTCCTTAATAATTAATCACTGTTCATAATGCTATCCCTGATGTATCTAGGAAAGTTTAGATCATGTATGTTCGTTTTCAGCTGTTTAAAAAGTATCTTCAAGAATTTAATCTAAATTTGAATCTCTCCTAATTACAACCTCTTCACTCTCTCCTCCCATTCTTTTCACCTATTGAGCATTCCTAGTCCTCCTTGGGCCCTTCCTATTCTCTCAATTTGTAGATTTCCTGCTGGCTTCACATGTCCTCGCTCTCTATCAGAAGAGAATCTGGTGAAAAATCAAGTTCAAAGATAACACCACAAACTAACAGTCAAAAAAAAAAAAAAAAGGTAGTAGATTGGTGTAAGTTAACTTAGCTTTGCAGGGTGACTCCCCTACTTACCAGTTATGTGATCTTGGATACATTATTTAATGTCCTTGTTCCTCAATTTTCTCATATATAAAGGGTTAAACACATTTTTGACACTTGGAACAGTGCCAGGACCCATATCAATTGCCTAAGAAATATTAGCCATCATTATTATTTAGGGTTGCTATATGGTTATTGATGAAATCGTTAACAAACACAAAGTGCCACTTAGAGAAGGTACTGTAATTTTTGAGTTAAAAATCTCATGAAGAGAAGGTCCATGTCTTTCATCAATATTATATTGATAGCTATGAATACAGTGAGTATAAAGAACTACAAAGGAAAATCGTGAATAGGAATGACACATGGAAAGTACCCAGGATGAACCAATCTACTTGAGGATTTTTTCTATTGGCCTAGCCTCCACTCCTAGACCTGCAAGAATTTTAAGTAGGCTTTTCATCATAGCAATTATTGAAGCATATTGTTTTGTAGTATCCATTTAAAGGTCGATCTTTTCCTTACAAAGTGTACTCAAAGGCTGGGAATGTGTTGGGTATCTCCTTCAATGGCTAATTTGTTGGCTGAACAAGGGAAATGCTAAATAAACTATCCCATTGAAAATTGTTTATTGATTTCATTTTTAAAAATTTGATTGTTGTGTATACCATCTGAATTTGAGCTTCCCCAAATTTGCCTTCTCTCTTCTCTGAGATCTATCCACACAAGATGAGAAAGTACTGCCAAAAGCAAGAAGGCTCAGGGTCAGGCAGAATATAGGATTCTCTGTTCCCTGTGTTAGAATTCTTCAGTGTGCCTGTTATTAAAAGGATGAGCATCAAATTGTATACTGGGAATTAAACAAGGTCATATGACAAGGATACCTGTAAAATGAGTTCAAGTAATTACACTAGGCAAAGAGTTTGATTACTCTATCTGATCTGTTTAGCTTCCCCGTAATTCAGAGATATGCCTGAGAGGGCAGGACTGACATCAACCCAAGTCAGTGATTCCAGAGTAGCAAATGATAAACATAATATGGGACATGGCTCCATAATAAACCTTCTGGAACTAGAACTTGAAAACTCATTTCCTAATAGTGTCATGAGGCCCTTCATTTATTTGTCCTAGTGACTTTTTCCTTCATCAGGCTGATCGCTGATAAGGATTCACATACCGTAGCAAACATATCAGTCACTGAGGCCACCACTGCTTGTTAATGATGTCCAAATCAATATCTTAACAGACTTTTTTTCCTGTTTGAAAGAGAGGAATGTTATGAGAAAGATGAGATAACTTGGCAAGAAGCAGCTAAAAATTTAGAGAATGTCAACGAAGACTCTGTGTGTGTGTGTGTGTGCGCGCACACATGTGCGTGTTAGGGATGGGGGTGGAGATTGGAAAGCACAAAGAGAAATTGAATAGAAGGCCTGAGTGTCAATGGAAAGATTATAATCACCAACCCGGAGAAAATCTGATAATTAAGGTGAAAGCACTTTTAAAATAGTTAAAGCAAATACGGGTAACCAAGCAGAAGTCTTTTTGATGGAATCTTAGTAATTTCTAAGGCCAACTTGACTTGTTCTTAGATTCCTCTGCATAGTGCATATATATCCACATGATGGACTATTTTTGTGGGGTGGTGTGCCAGAGCTCTGTTCCAGAATTGGGTGCTCAAATTACACAACCTGGAGCATCTCTCCAAAACACTATTTTTAGGAGATGCCAGGAGATTTTCTCTGAAATTCTGGTGGAGTTGAACAGCTCTTTGAATCTTGTGGTCTTGATGTATTTGAATAGGCTTCCAAAGGGATTTTCCCAAGCAGCCCTCATGCCCTTTCATAGAGAGCAAACCTTAGAGCAAAAACTGGTCAGTGGTGGCTGTTGTTTGGTCTGGTTGGTGATTTTTTAAAAAATTTCCTTCTATTAAAGGCAGTGAAGTAAATTACATCAGGTATCTCATAAGATCCCTAGGCCCCTTGAAATGTTGTCGCGATTGACTGGATCCTTATGCCTGCCTCATAAGAATATAAATCCCTCTCTAATATTTCAGTGGATTCCTGGGGGCTTACCATCTCATTATCAACTCTCAGTCCTTCTTCTGAACTAGATATAAAGTTCATTCCGTCTTCAATTGACACTGAACAATAAGTAAGTGAATGAATAGTGTCGACCCTACTATGTACTTTGGAGTGTACTGATTGGTTTTATTCAAGATATGGAAATGAGTTAGAAGAGGGATTTTATCACAGGTAGTCAATCAACAATCAACTTAAAAGTGAACATTAGATATCTACATTCCTTAAATGCCTGTTGTTTATCCTCCAACCAGCACATTCCCCACATGGCTCAGCACACATGGATACCGGCCTCACTCTACCTTACTTACTTTCCCTTACAAAGACTATCTGCTTTGCTCAGTTTCCTCCTTCCTTCTTAGAAGTGACAGTTCTCTTCTCGTCTCATGAGATGTATTTAGACTTTCTCCCCTGTGTCTTGGCTTATGGATAAACAGAATGTGATATATGCATTTATACACACAATGGGCTACTATTCAGCCTTAAAAAGAAAGAAATTCTGATCCATGCTGCAACATAGATGAACCCTAAACATTGTGTTTGTGAAATTAGTTGCAAAAACAAAACAAAAAAGACATACAAAACCCCCCCAAATAATGTATGATTTCACATTTGATATATTGATTATTCTGAGCTGTAGGCACTTGAAGGATAGCAGATACAGGAAGAGGCTTTCTCTGAACTGCCTTATCTGCCTAAAGGCAGATCCTCCAGAAGGAATTCAGTTGGCATAGATCCCTCCTCCCTCTAGAGGAGTGTCAACAAGCAAGGAAGACGGGGTCTTAATCACTGCAGAGGAGATTAGAAGTCAACACCATACCCAGACAGACTCACAAACTATCATACCTCCCGCCCATTCTTATAAAGGCTCATTCATCTTTCCTAAATCATTTGCTTTCCCCTAAGAAGCCTACATCCCCTCTCCCCTTTCCCTGGTAGGTTGGTATCTAAGTCTGAATTCCGAGCCACCTAATTTCAAATTTCTCCATTTTAAGTTCCACGTCTTTAAGAACTTGATGAAAGACGCATTAAGGAGCTTAAAATGGAGAAATATGAAATTAGAACAAAAATTTGAACAGAACTGGCTTCATGTCAGCATTTAATAAGATTGTATGCTATTTCAACACTTCTTTTATTCTTTCCACAACCATGAGTTTCACACTTAATAATGCCCCGAATCCTTTGTTGTGATTATTGTTCTGGGAGTATTGACTGCCGTGTTACAGAAACCTTACAAGAATTTTATAACTCTGGCCTTAAGTTTAAGTTCTTAAACATGTTCACAGAAATTTCATTCATTAGGTTCTTGAGGGGCTGAATGAGAAGGGAAACACCTTTGTAAAATGTTGATTTTTGTCTCTCATAAAATCGAAATTGCGGGGAAAATACCTATAAAAAATTTAATCCAGCCATTTCTGATGAAATAAAAATTAGGTTGCTAAAGAATATTTTTTTTTATTCAAGTTAAATATTTGACCCAAGTCATACAAATAATCTGAAATAAATCTAAAGAACTTGTTTCTGGCTATTCTCATAGGAATGGGCATTGTGTAAAGAGTCTCTCACTCATCCTAGCTACAGTACTATGTGTTAGTACCTTCTAGACTAAGCAGGGAACAACCTAAGTCTCTTTGTGCCCTAGCAGAACTTACTCTATTAGGGTAGAGAAACAGAAATAAACAATCAAGTAAATAGGTAGTGATAATTACTATGGAGGAAAGTAAAATATGTAAAAAGTAGAGAGAGTAGCAAGAGAGGGTTGCTATTTTTTATTAGATGATCAGAAAGTGTTCCTTCCACTGGTGGTATTTATTGTCATTAAAAGACTTTCTGGGAGTGCCTGGGTGGCATAGTTGTTAAGCGGCTGCCTTCAGCTCAGGGCATGATCCCAGGATCCTGGGATCGAGCCCCACATCAGGCTCCTCCGCTAGGAGCCTGCTTCATCCTCTCCCACTCCCCCTGCTTGTGTTTCCTCTCTCGCTGGCTGTCTCTGTCAAATAAATAAATAAAATCTTTTAAAAAAATATATTTTCTGCCTCTCCTCTGCTTATCTAATGCTACGTAACTAACGATCCTAAAACTTGATGTCTTAAAATGATGACAATACATATTTTACTCATGAATCTGCAATTTGTGCAGCATCCTGCAGGGACACTTGCCCTCTGTTCCACTACTTGTCAGCTGGGACAGCTTAAAGGTTGGAGCTGGTATCATCCGAAGTTCACTCACTCACATGCCCGGTCCCTGAGCTGGGAAGACTCTAGAATAGCTGGGGTGGTGTAGGTATCTCTATCTGTCTTTATGGGGTCCCTCCACATGATTGCTCCAGCATGGGGACTTCAGGTAACTATCATACACGTTAGCCAGGGAGAAGTTGTCTGGGAAGTCTCATAGTATCAGCTCTGCTGGACTCTATATGCCAGAGAGTCACAAGCGTGCTCAGGTTCAAGGGGAGACAGACAAATGAAGGTTTTGGAAAACAGCATGTGGAAGAGAAATATTGCTGTGGCCATTCAAAAAATACCACCACGGGATCTCTCTTTTTATTTAAAATAGAAAATTGGGAAGATAGTTTTGAGTGCAGACATCTAGATCTCTTATCCAAGGCCACAAGTGAAGCTGATACAGCTACAAGGTGTCAGCTCTGCCCTCACATGTTTGGGCTACACCATCTTAAAATAGTAATTACTGCTTTTACCCTTAACGTGCTCATGGTGCTGGCATCTCACAAATTCTTTTATAATGCATTTCTTTTAACAATACTTAGGAGAGAAGGTGATCACAGTAGATGTGTGTGACCCTCACAGGAACTGTGTATGAACTGTAGAGGGTTTTGGTGACTCATACCATCTAGCTCAATTTGAAAAAGGCACCACACTGACAGACCATCACTTTTAGACTGGTGAGGCATCTCAGAAAGAGGTTAGAAAAAGGATGTGATATGGGGCGCCTGGGTGGCACAGCGGTTAAGCATCTGCCTTTGGCTCAGAGCGTGATCCCAGTGTTATAGGATCGAGCCCCACATCAGGCTCCTCTGCTATGAGCCTGCTTCTTCCTCTCCCACTCCCCCTGCTTGTGTTCCCTCTCTCGCTGGCTGTCTCTATCTCTGTCAAATAAATAAATAAAATCTTTTAAAAAAAAGAAAAAGAAAAAGGATATGATAAGTAGTAATTGCCCAGTATTCAAGAACACTGAGTATAGGTCCCCTTCAGGCTGTGATTCCAGAAAAATGAAACACCTGCCAGACAGCCTTCCTGTGATATCTCCAGTTCATTCAGACAGGGTGGTGGCAGCACTGGGGACCCTCTCCTTTTGGAAGCTGGGATCTTCCTGCTGATATTTGCCTGGGTCTTCCGTATTCTTTCCTTATTAAACCATGTAACTA
The DNA here is from genome assembly GCF_002007445.2 of Ailuropoda melanoleuca. Taxonomy (NCBI): domain Eukaryota; kingdom Metazoa; phylum Chordata; class Mammalia; order Carnivora; family Ursidae; genus Ailuropoda; species Ailuropoda melanoleuca. The sequence goes on along the minus strand of NC_048221.1, from coordinate 39,848,591 downwards.
AAGAGTTAAGAGACCTGTGGGCAGTCTATGTTCTTGTATTTCTCCATTCTTGAACAGTCCTCAACAATTTGACCCCAAAGACAGACTTTGCCAAAGGCCACCAGTAAGAAATCAATATCTTACTGAAGGTCATGGGGCATATGGGGAAAAGCACTAATATACCACACTACAGAGCATAAACTCATAATAACAGAATAAACACAGTAATAAAAACTCTTCTCAGCAATCTCATCTTTCTTTTCTGCTCTCCAACCACACACCCATTTATAAATTCCGTCTATTCCCTGGAATAGCTCAGATTTCTGTTTACCAACCCATTCACAGCCCAACAAAAGCATAGGAGATGCCCAACCCTGCATATCTCTCACTACTCTAGCAAGACCTTGAAGAGTCCCATTTGCACTGGTTCAATCCAGGCCGAGTCTCTGGGTCCCTTTGCATAGTGGTTCTCAAGCTTGACCCACACCAGCATCTTCTGGGATGCTCAGGCTTTGCCCCAGACAAGCCGAGTCTGAAGCTCAGAGAGAGATCCCAGGTTGCACGTGATTCTGAGACAAAGAGAGGGACATCAAGGACTTCTTACCCTAGCAGGGGTATGTGTTTTTTTCTAGTGCTTCTGCCCCTGCTTCTTTCTCATGGTCATTTTACCTGGTCCCACTTCACCTGTTCCTTCACTCGTAGGGACTTTCCATTCCAGGAAATGATCAGAATCACTCTTCGGCTAGACTTTTGAGGTATAGATTTTAAGAAGCATTTCTTTCAGTGGAGGTCCTGTGATTCCTACAATTAACAGGACTTATAAAATCTGAGCATATTTCACATACAAAATTAGGAAAGCAATACAAAGAAATGTAATAAGTGCCTCGAACACATAGAATCGTGCCTTCGTGAACTATTGCTCTTACAGACAGAAACTGCCATGTGACATTGAGTTGATATCCACTATCTCCTCAAATATGATAGGATAGTTGCATGTCTATGTATTTTTGTATGGTTAGATATATTTCAAAAACAAAGTTATTTCCTGCATTAAAAACACTAAATTTTCAGATCTAACAAATTATATACTTTGTGGGTTATGATGATTCCTTGAGATAATTAATGTAGAGCTTTGATCCCAGTGTAGGGCCAGGGCTAGGTTATAGTGAGCGAGGCACCCGGTACAAAATTTTGTGGCTAAAACTCAGTAATTAAAGTAGGTAATACTTTCATGCAGTGTTTCTCAAAATCAAAATTAGTGCAAAAAACCCTAAGATGAGCAAAATACCAAAATTGGGAATAAAGAAAACAGTAACAGTGCCCTAAGACATATTGGAACCTGAAACAAAAGGAAGAAATAATAACACAGATCCAATCTTTATTTGAAATTTTGCTATTTTCCTCATCATGAATTTATTGCACTTATTATGATTTTAAAAAATATTGCATTGAGACATTGTCTTGATTGTAGACTGTTTCTTGTGTCCGCTTTAGATTTTGCACCCAGGACAGGTTCTCCATTCACTTCGCCCTAGTCCCAGCCCTCTGACAGTGCTTGGAATGAAGGAGCTGCCCAATAAATGTTGACTGATCACAACCAAGTCACACTTTCCTGTGTCTTGCTCAATCTCGTATATACTTAACCCCTCTGCTCTAATGGCAGCTAACTGCCCAGTCCAAAATGTCTTTCTCTTTCCTTTCTTCCTTGGCAGGGCGACTGGGCACTCACTACAAGAGTTGTCACTGTTTAGAGCTTAGTTAACTTCCTCCACACAATCGCTTTTCCATATTTGGATTCCCTCTTTAACTCTTGCAAAATGTCCAAAAGTTTCCTTCCACTCTCCAGGAAACCCCATCTGTTTTTTCTTTATCTCATTAAACCTGGTTTTCATCAAACACCAGCCAATTTTGTGAAAATACCATTTTGCCTAATCACTATTGCTGGGAAAATATTTTGTTGTTTTTGAAGTATTTCATTTATGGCATAAATAGCCATGATGTCATGGGAAGCACACTGGTTTTGGGGTTGGAAGTTCTGAGCTCGAATTATGGCTTTCTACTCAGTACTAATTACGTGATCTTTGGCAAGTTATTTGACTTGATTTCTATTTTCTATTCGACAGATATTTTGTAGGCTAAGATATTATACATTTGTATGCTTTACTATCATTATCAGTACTATTATTAGAAATTTAATGAGAATTCTGCGCCAGTTTTAGAATCTAGTCATAAGCATTTAAATCAATTCTATATAAAATACATCTTAAGTTGCATAAAAATAAATCATGAATTCTGGAAAAAAGGTTTTTTTACAATATAAAGATTTTGTGTGTATGAACTAAAACACGTATAACAGAGGTGGTAGATTATATGCTCCATGATTGTAACATACATGATATTGTATAATAGTGATTGCTTTCTACATATAACCTGCTCTGCCCTAACTCTAGCCCAGTATTGCTCAGATTTTCATGTATCCTATTAAAACACAGATTTCTGGGCCTCACTGCCAGAGATTCTGACTCAGGAGGTCTGGGGTGAAGTCTAAGAATTTTCTTTTTTCTTTTTTTAAGAATTTTATTTTCTAGCAAGTTCTTGGCTGATGCTAATGCTGTCTGTCCAGAGACCACACTTTGAAAACCACTGCTTTAATTGAATCCCTACTAGGAGATTTGATCCAAATTTTCAGCAGAACTATGATTCTACTGCACAAAGAGACACTTAGGAGAGAGAAATGAAAAATAAGACAGAGATAGTTTATGGTTATTGCAACCTGCAACCACTATCGCCATCATGTCCATCACAAAAGGTTCTTTTATAATTTTGTGTTTTTAATCCAGATTTTTTAATTAAATTGATTTTTTAAACTTGTATACATGATTCTCACCCTCAGTAACTCCCTGGTTCCCATCACATTATGAGATCATGAGACATAATTGAGAGAGCGGTCTTTCTTTCCTACTGCAGAATCCAGGCTTTGATTCTGATTTCTGATTCGAGAAACTTCCTTGGCTTTGACATTAGCCATTATCTCCTCACTCTGCCAACCTGCTTTTTAACTGGCCCAGCCTCAATCTCGGCAAAATGCCCTGATGAAGCCAGGAAGTAGAGTTGATTGCTACCAAGAAAACCTTGCCCTCTTTGTCCATTCCTGTAATCAGTTTGGAAGGCAATAGCTGGAAACTTCATCCTGTTCAGAGAGTTAGAATATTCAAAGTCGCATCTGAAATTTTATTCATTTGAAAACAATTGAGTATCCAGTCATACTAGTGTTTGCTTGGATCTCAGTAATATTTGTCCAGCATTGCCCTCTAGTGCTTGTGGGCGTGTTTCTGACCATGCCTTGCATCTTCTAATCAGGGCATTTGAAATTAATTACCTGGGGAAGGATCCCTTCCCATAGTTTCACAGTAGGCAGAGAAAAAGTCAAGCCCCAGGCAGCATTAGAAATTTTTTGAGTGTTTTTTATTTGGTCAAGAATGAGCAAAATACATACACACACACATATATATATATTGTTGGGATATTCTCCTTTTGTTCATTTTATCCATTATGACAGGCAAGATTTGCCTATACTTTTGCCCTGCCGGAGAAGAAATTCAGTGTAGGACAGCAGGTTATTTAAATGAAGTAATGTAAGTCACATTTGTGTTGTGTGTGTGTGTATGTGTGCACGCATGCACATGTGCTCCAAGTTTGTTTTGCTCTGTAAACTTGTCCTTGCATATATTTTCTAGACACAGGATAAGGCAGGTTACATCCATGGGGTATGCTAAAGAATTCCTTTCAAGATGGCTGAAAAAGTCCTGGATGGTATTTGTTTGGGGTAGAGAGGTTCTCCTCATTTAGAAATACCTGAGCTATATTCGAAAGCTTTCCCTTTCTACTTGAAATAGTAACAACAACAATCACAACAAGAAAATAAAAGAAAGAAAGAAAAAAAAGGCCAACCACAACCTTCTGTGTTTCATTTTGAACACTCCTTCTTAAGCTGTGCAGGTAGCTCTCTGCACAGCACGGCCACCAAAGGTCACAGACAGTGTATGCTATTCTCATCTGTTCAGATGACAAGAAAAGTGCCCTCTACGTTCTGGTCTGAAAAGCCAAAATGCAAGTATATGACCTTCCTGATCTCCTGAGTTGTTTTTTGAAGACAGAGCTTTTGTGTTTCTAATTGGGTTAGAAGTGTGGTTATGGCTTCTCCTTTGCTGAAGAGCAAGGATACAGTGGGATTTTCCAGGCTGGTATGACCAGTGATCAATGCTCCCTGTCAGTCACATCACTGAGGACTAAACCATATGATATAAAAGCATGATCAAGTTCTGTAAATAAAATCCCCAAGATACAAACCCTAACTATTTAACTCTCTAAGTTAATACATATCATCTGAGAAAATAAATTTCTTTCTGACTTGCCCTCATTTTAAAATGAGAATTAATAGGAAACAGTAAAGTTATAAGAATATCTACCAAAATGTATTTTTAAGTGATGGAACTATAAATGATGAGTGCTTTCTCTTTATACTTTCCTTCATAATCTAAATTTTATGCCAAAAAAAAGTTACAGTTTTATTGATGTATAAATTATATAAACAAAATTCATTTATTTTAAGAAGACAATTGGATGGTTGAAAAGACACTTACGAAGTTATATCATCATCCCCACAATCTAACTTAGAACATTTCGTCACCCCAAAAGAAACCTTGTGCGTATTTATAGTTACTCCCTAAGCACTGGGCATCAACCATTTATGTTCCATTTGCCTGTTCTGGGCAGTTCCTATCAATGAAGTCTCAAGATATGTGGGTTTTGTGTCTGTCTTCTTTCATTCAGCATAACGTTTTCAGAGAGTACCTATGTGGCAGTAGCTCTTTCTTTTTGTGGCTGGATGTGCATGGATAGCCCATATTTTGTGTAATGGTTCATCAGTTGATGGACATTTGGGTTGTGTCCACTTCGTGCCTGAATAATACTGTCATGCACGTATGTTTTCATTTCTCCCGAATAGGTAACTACAAGTAGAATTGCTCAGTCATACTGCAAATCCATGTTTAATGTAGTAAGAAAACATTAAACTGTTTTCGGCAGTGACTTCACCATTTTGCATTCCCACCAGCAAGGGATGAGCGATCATGTTTTCCACATGCTTACTAAAATTACGTGTTGTCATTATTTTTTTATTTTTGTTCTTCTGATATGTGTGCAATGAGATCTAACTGTGGTTTTAATTTGCATTTCCCTAATGACTAATAATATTGAACATCCCTTTTTTTGTCTGTGTTAGGCTATTAGCATATCCTCTTAGGTGAAATATGTACTCACATATTTGGTCCATTTCAAAAAATAAAAAAATTTCATTTTCTGAATTACAGAAAATTTACAAAGGTAGTATAGGGGGTTCCTCTATACACCTTACTGAGGTCCCTTGTATGTTAATGTCTTGTATTAACACGGTACGTTTGTTACAAGGAAAAAATGACAGTAAGACACTACTATTAACTACACTCCAAACTTTATTGACATATCACCAATTTTCCTATTAATTTCCCCTTTCTATTCAGGATTTATTCTGGAGTACCATACCACACTTAGTTGCCCTATGCCCTTAGTCGCCTCTGGTCAATGACAGTTTCCCAGTCTTTCTTGGTCTTTTTAACCTTGACATTCTTATGTGGCACAGGACAGGTATCCTGTAGAATATCTCCCAAGCTGCATTTGTCTGATATTTTTTTCCATCATTAGACTAGGGCTATGAGTTTTTAGAAGGAATATCACAGAGGCAAAGTTTTACTCCCTTTAAATTTTTGTTGTTTCTTCATTGATGAGTTTTAGGTATTCTTTATAGACTTGCACACAGGTTCTTTATCAGATTTGCAAAAATCTTGAAAGAATAGCTTAGTTGTATAATTCATATAAATTAATATAAATACCACAAACCCACTAAAAAAGCCATTACAGAAAGCATATTTTTGTCAACTCAATGGAGTGATATAGAAAATGATGAAAGGATTTATTCAATAGTGGAATGCAGCCATCACCTTAATAAATATTATGCTTGAACAGACCTTTAGAAAGTCATACATATCGTCTCCTGGTAAATTCTACCCAGCCAGACGTCCCTAGCAGCACTGGAGCTGTCTTTGTTTCCTGGGCTGAGTACCAGATGAAGCTGGATTGCCTTTGGGGACCATTTTGTACCAAAATATGTAACTTAAGGTGCCCTAAGACTTGTATCAAAAGAGCAAGGGAATTGGGAATTTTAGAAAGAGCAGGAGGTTTATATGTTCCACCTTTCAAACATTTCACTCACAGACTCTCTTTGTTGCTTTCTCTCAGTCTCCTTGTGACTGAGTATATATGCTCAAATTTGTCCAAATCAAATTCTCCTTATTATGTAAGGCTGTGTGAGAGTGGTTCATACTCTAGAAAAATGCTGCCTACAAACAAATGATTTTGGTATTTGCTACCATTTTCTGTAGGTCCACCTTCCCTGGGTGGGGTAGGGGAAGGAAGCACAGAGCAAAATCTCTGGGGACAGGGATTTGACCTATTTTGTCAAATTCAATATTTGGTGAGCTGATGAATGGTCTTATCTGGACAATAATAGGAGAGTGGCTTGAAAACATCCTTGTGCTCTCAAGGGGGAGTTTTTTCATCCCTCTGTAGTCAGAATGGTCTCTTCCTCTCTCCATTCCCTCTACCACAGCCCTCTTTTATCTGTTGTCTCCAAATATACATCAGAATCTTCTTTGTCCTGGAGAGTGACTCCCTGGGTCGGGGGTAGGATTCATGTGGTAGTTAGAGGAGGCACCGAGGAGAGTGAAAGAAGATAAGGGAGGTCCTTATCATATAATTGAGAAATTTACCAATTAGTGAAGAAGGAGAGTAAGAACGCATACTAATCCTTAACAACAACAAAATAAAGCTGTTTTATTATATCCTAATATATGAGATTCTTTGATAGTACAAATCCATGAAAACTGCTGCAGAATTATACACACATATCTACATAGTTGTTTATTTGACTTTTTAATATTGCAATCATTTGTTATTTTTATTACAAGTTATTACCACCAGCTAATGGAAATGTTGAAATGAAACCTACTTAGAGTATTATGACACTGAATGTCAAAAACAGTTTTAACAAGTTTAAATTTTTCTGCATAGACTCTCCAGCATTGTAACAATGAGCCAAATCAACTTGTAACAGACAAGAAGATTTAAAATGTACCTCACTGTAAGGATATCTCAATGAGCATATATATATATATAAAAAAATCAGATTTCCAAAAATAAAAATGAGGCAGATGGCCATTCACTCTAAGGCAGAACTAGTGATATGATGATAGATATTAAGCACATTAAATAGTTAAATATTCAATATCAAACTGAAGTCTCAACTTTTTAGGAACAGGCCTATTTGGTAAGCCTAAAATCACCTCACTTGGAAATATTTTTCTTGTGCAATAGAAAATATGGGGAGCTGACATTGGAAATACTAGGCCTTTTGGAATTTGATGGAACAAAAATAATTACAACACAGCTCCCATCCTGCAGTCATTGATTAGACTAATTATGAAGAGTTGATGAACCAACAAGGAAACCTAAGAAGTGATATGAGGGGATTCTAAAGATGGGGTGGCCAAGAAGGTAGAGTAGATAGAAGCACGGGCTTGAAGCCTATACGTCTGGGCTTGAGGTTTTAGACCCATTATTTTAAATAAAGTTATTGAAATAGAATTCACATACCATACAATTTGTCCATTTAAAACATACGGTTCACCAGGTTTTCAGTGTATTCACACAGTTGTTCAACTACAACCACAATTTTAGAATATTTTTATCACCGACTCCCCCCCAAAAAGTCCCATACTCATTAGCACTCACTCCCCAGTTCTCTCCAATCACTCCCCTCCCTTCTCAGCCTAAGGCAATTGCTGTTTTACTTTCCATATTTGTAGATTTGCCTATTCTGGATGTTTCATATGACTGGATTCACATAATATGTATTCTTTTGTAACTGCTTCTATAGCTTAGATGTTGTAACATGTTTCAATATTTCATTCTTTTTACTGCCAGATAGTAGTCTATTGTACAGATATACCATATTTTGTTTATCCCTTCTCAGTTGATGGACATTTGATTTGTTTCTCTAATATGATTTTTATCTGCTGTGTGATCCTGGACAAATAATTATAGTGATTAAGAGCCAGGCTCTGTATTCAACTGCCTGGTTTCAAAACCTGTTGTTACACTTCTAAGTCCTTGGGCTTGTTTCTTGAGCTCTCTATGCTTCCGTTTTCTTGTCTGTGAAATATGGATAATAGTAGTATGTTATGGAATTGTCCGAGAATTTCACAAGTCAGTACTGTAAAGCCTTTAGCACAGCCTTTGGTCCATAGCATGTTTCCAGTAGATGATTGTGACGATGATTGTGGTCCTCTTAATATTACGATCCTTTTGAGTTTTCTAATCTCCTCATCTTAGAACCAAGAATCCCTCTTGATTGAGTTGTTCTGAGATTAAATAGAGAAGAATAGTTGGAAGCCTTCGACTCGATATCTGACACATAGTAGGTGTTCAGTAAATAGGTTTTAGAGGAGCAATATCTCATTGTGTGCTAGAAAGTCAAGATACAAAGCTTGAATTTATGAAGTGAGCTTTGAATTACATGCTCAGGTACAGAGGGAAAACTAAGTGAAGACATAAGAAGAAGAGGATTGTTCTTTTCTAGAGATTGAACTCAAAATTAAAACAGTTGTCAGAGTCATGACTTTAGTTTTACCTTCTTTCCCAGGTTCTAATAATCGTCTTACACATAGTACAATGACCAAAGGACAAGCAGAAGAACAGGCAGTGGAGGGGAGTCCAGCAGGTTTGGGCTCTCCAGTCAATGAAGGGAAGAAAAAGGCATATTCAAACATCCCAAGTTCTAAAAACTCTGAAGCAAAAGAAAAAGATGTCAGAATGTCATCGGCTGTGCTTAGAATATATCTAGTTTGGAAGTAAGCAACTTCCTGTGTTTCTTCTTTTACCTTCCCCAGGACCATAAAATAATGAAAGAAGGAGCCCAGAAGGCTGGATTCTGATCCAGATGCTATTTCAAAATAAATGCAATATCTTAGGTGAGTCCTTTCTTGATCTTAAGTCTTTTTCTAATTTATGAAAACACCGATTTGGAGTGGAAGATATAAAAGTCTCTGTTAAACCCTAGGAAATTGAACTATGTATTTATTTTCCATCTCCAGCAAGTATCCAAAAGGCTTTTAGAAGTAGAATGCCCATTTGCAGACCCCACTGTGATCGTGGTTGTGGTGGCTCCTTGGACCCTGTTGATGGACTGGGGAAGAAGAGATGATGGAGGGAAAGTGTCTAGTTGAGGTTCTTGGGCAAGTTATTTAATGTATGAAGCCTGGTTTCTTCTGTAAAATGGTGCAACATTACTACTTACTTTATAGGTTTGTTAGGTGGTAGGTCAAGTATTAAATGCTCTGTGTTATTTGACATTATGAGCAATTGACATGGAAAGGCCCAAAGACAAAGTTTCTGGATTTTAGAGAGTTATCTCTTCCATCTCACTTTCTTCTTCTTTTCCTTAATATTTTCATGGTGTTCAAAAGGAGTTTTTTTAAAACACCAAAAAAAAAAAAAGTGTTGATTTGTCTTTAATTGCCTGATGTGATGTAGTCATGTAAGTTGCATTTTTAAATCACACTTGAATCTTTGAAATGAATCATACTTAGTTAAGGGTGTCATTCTTTTACTTTTATCATCTTGCTAAATTTTATTTGCTACTTTAAGTTATTTATATTGTATCAATATTCACAAATGGAAGTAGTCTGTAACTGTTTTCCCTGTTCATTTTGGGGGAGGGGGACATATAATGACACCACAAAGATGCCCAAATTGCTAGAAACTGTGGATATGTTACTTTATACAGCAAAAGAGAATTTGTGCATGTAGTTGAGGTTATTTGCCTTAAGATGGAGAAATTATCCTGGATTATCTGTGTGGGCTAAACCCAATCACGCAGCAGTCAAGGCATGCAGGCAGCTTCTAGAAGCTGGGAACAGCCGGTAGTTGACAGCCAGCCAGGAAACGGGGCCTCAGTACTACAACTGCAAGGAACCGAGTCCTGCCAACAACCCACACAAGCAAGGAGATGGATCTTTTCCTAAAGCCTCCAGAAAGGAGTGAAGCCCTGCCAACATCTTCATTTTGGCCTGAGCAGACCCATGTCAGACTTCTGAGCTATAGAACCGTGAAGTAATAAGTTGATGTTTGTTTAAGCCACTAAATTTGTGGTAATTTGATATGGCAGGAATAGAAAACTAACAGGAAGCTATCTTTGTTTTGAAACAAATAGGGTGTTGTGAAAAGAATTTGGAAGTTTTCCTTTTAACACTCTCTGCAACAGTTTAAAAAGTATCAGATTTAGGTTTTGTGAAAATTTTTAAAAAGGTGCTGAGATATCATCTGAAACTCTGAAATAAAATCTTTGTGTTTTCATATTTATTTTTCTCCTTTCTATACCATCGGGATCCATTTTGTAACCTTGTATTTACCAAAAATAGTATTAAAAGTAAAATAAAATAACATAATTTTATTCATATTTTCAAGGGTACTCATAGAGTTTTGAAAGATTACTCCCGTAATTCTTTTACTTTCATCTTTATTTGTGGTCATTTACACCTTTTCCTTTTGCTTTGTCCTTTTATTCTTGGTTAGTACAACTAGAGATTGATTTGACTATTTTATTGGAAAATGAAAATCACAAGCCCCTGATGTTTTAAATCAGTTTATTTTATTGCTTTTAAATTTGATTTTTTTTTTGCTTTTATCTCTATTTCCTGCTATCTTTTTTTATGGCTTCTGTATCCCTTTTTTCTCCCTGAGTTAAATGTTTAATTCACTTATTTTCATATTTACATGAATATTTATATGAATATTTACATGTTTGGTGCTATACATTTTCTTCTGAATACAACTTTAGTCATATGTGCAAAGTTGGATATGACATATGTTTATTATAATTTTTTTTAGAGACTTGGTATCTTCAACTTTGGACTCTTCATCAGATTAAGAGTTGTTTAAGAGAGAGTTATTTGAAATTCAAGGGTTGATATTTTAGGGTCTACTTTTCCTCTACTATTTTTTTACTTATTTCTATTTTTATTGTATTTGTCGCCAAAGAATGAGATCTTTACTTTTCACCTTCTAGGATTTGAGATTTATTTTTTTGGTGGTCATATTGTGTAGGCAATAAATAAAGATGTATGGTATATTTAAAGGATTTAAATACGTATTAATTGTATCTCAGTTCATATTAACAAATTAAATATATGTTAATTTGTTCAAAATTTTTAATAATATTACTTACATCTTCCAAAACCTATCCTAAGGTTAGTATATTTCTTCTGTCACGGGCTCTCAGAATTGAGTTACTGTTAATTGAGTGAACCATGTGTTCCTTTTTTTTCTTCCATTTTCTTCAGTATCTACTTTGATTTCTTTTACTGCTTTGTTCTTTGATGCAGAAAGTGGGAGAAGGACCTTCTGGAATGGTGGAATGAAGAGCTCCATAGATTCTTGCTCTAGAAAAACAAACCTAACAGATGAAAACTATTAACATTTATTTAAAAAAATTTTTTTAAATTTCTTTAAATTATTCTCAGGACCTACATCAAATGAAGAAATAATTAGGAAAATCTACTAAATCTTGGTAAATAAAATGAGTAAAGTAATATTTATCCAAACAGTGTAGCACTCTGTGATTACACAGAGATCAAGGGGACAGAACTGAGAGCCCAGAAATAAACACTGTCACATTGTCAAATGATTTCCACAAGGTGCCAAGGCAATGCAAAGGAGAAAGAGTGGTCTCATAACAAATGGTACTGGATATCAACATGCATGAAGTTAGATCCCTTATTCATACCTTAAACAAGAATTAATTTAATATGGATCATAGACCTAAATGTAAAAGCTAAAATGATAAAAATCTTAGGAGAAAATATGGATGAAATCTTCATGTCCTCAGATTAGGCAAAGCCTTCATAGTTACAAGTCCCAAATCATGAGCTACAAAAAGAGAAAAAGAAGATAAATTGAACTCATCAACATGACAAACTTTTGTGTTTCAAAGTTACCATCGAGAAAGTGGAAGATAACCTAGAGAAGGGGAGAAAATATTTCCAAGTCATACGGCTCAGTCTTCCTGTCCTCTTCAGAGTAAAATCTCAAGGTTTCTAAAAGTCCTGTTAGAGCTTTCAGGAACTCTGACAATAATTTCTACAGTTCTCTAACCTTATCCTCTTTATTTGTTCTATGTTGATATTTATAGAGAAATTAAATATCTACCCCAAAGGTGACTAAATTCATTTTCCTCTGTGCTCTCCCAAAGCCATCATTTAGAACTGTGGCTCCTGTGGTCTGGTGCCTCTGTGGCTGGCGACTGTACTGTGGGTCTCTTGCAGCTTGATTCTTTCCCCCCTCTTCATGGAAATCAAAGAAATCTCATAATCAGAAAAGGGACTCTTCTTTCATGGCTAAAGAAATATGACATGTAAACAAGAAAGAGACACATCATATGGAAAAGAGAAGGAAAAAAACAGTGAAGTCAGCTCATGTTGCATATTCAGGCCATAAATTGTCAAGAAAATCTGTTGGCTAGAAAAGGTATTTCATATCTATTCAGGAGGAACCATATAATACAAAGCAAGGAAACTTAAGAAATTCACACATTCATGTGAGACTTGGACCCATGTCCAAGAGTAGTTTGTTAATTTCCTTCAGCCAGCTGGTAGAGATTTTTGGACCAGTTCAGCTCTCCTTTGCTTGGGCAGAACCACCACTTCCAGGAACAGCAGAGCTAGCCTGTCCATGTGTGTGTGATGTTAAAACTACTGTTTAGGTCCAACCCTCATCCAACCTATTTTCCTCCCCATTTCGGCCCTGCCCAAAAGGGAACAATCAATTATTTCAGGCACTAGGAATTATTTAGAAGCAATCTTACTCACTATCCACAGGGAAAACATCCATACTGTTGCTGTCTAAAACAATGACTGTGAAAAAAAAAATTACCTAGGAAGCCATTTCTTGTGAAAGAAGCATTTCAATGCAAGAATGCCCATGATTTGAATTCACTGGTATTAATCTCTCATTCATATAAAGAGTTCTTTCTGAGAGAATTAGTTTTCAAAATAACCTTAGAAGAGGCCAGGTTAATGGATAAAGTGCTGAAGTTTACATGAAAAAAAGTGGTGATTTTTTTTTTTTTTAATCTCTTTCCTCCTTTGCATGTGAACCTTTGTTGCTCCTCAAGGGTAAACAAGGATTAATTAGCACTAGCACATGACCGCTTTGCTCCAAGGGTCGCAAGGTTTCCAATTTTATCCCAGCTCATAAATGTTTACCTACGTCTCTTTGCACTCCCAGGATCTGTGTCAAAAGAAGATCATACCCAAGGCTTGACTTTCTTTTTTTTTTTTTAGTAATGGGTCATTAAAATGCATGGTAGATCCTTTGCTCCTCTCTGAGAATAGTAAGAGATGGCTTTTAAAATGAAGTGCCATTAGGGGTGCCTGGGTGGTGGCTCAGTCGGTTAAGCATCTAACTCTTGGTTTCAGCTGGGATCATGATCTCATGGGTCATGAGCTCAAGCCCAGCATTAGGCTCTGCACTCAGTGGGGAGTTTGCTTAAAGAGTCTTTCCCTCTGCCCCTCCCCCCACTCACACTTATGCACGTGTTCTCTCTCTCTAAAATAAATAAATAAATCTTTAAAAAATTGAATGAAGTTCCATTAATGAAAGCATACATAGACCGAGAAAAACTTTTCCCTTCTTACCATGTTTTCATTCTCTTCTTCCAACCTTTTTTCCCTTCCTTCTGTCTTTCCTTTTTTCTTGGATTTCTATAGTAATCCAGTTGGTAGCTAATACTTGTTGAGTCAAGTGCTGTATCCAGGCACTGTAAAGACATTTTCTTCATTATTGCCCCATAACAAGTTCAAGGGATGTTAGATCATCTCCATTTCTAGATCATGAAACAGGCTTGGAGTTTAGGTAACTTGCCCAAGTCACTTCGACAGAGCTGGGATTTGAATAGTCTAGCCGACCAAATGTGGTTCTGCATTTATTTCAGCACGTACAACACTTCATTGGCTCTCCTTATCTCACACCATATTCCAAACTAATGAATAATTATTTAGCATATTTCTTATAGAGTACCAAACCAAAATATAATGCTATTGATTCATTACGTGTGCAAAGGCCTTTGTTTCTTAAAGATGTGATAAACCCCTTGAGAAATGAGACTGTGCCAAAGCTATGGACTGAAATGTGTCTCCTCAAAATTCATATGCCAAAGCCCTAACTCCCAAAGTGACTGTATTTGGAGATAGGACCTGTGAGGAGGATTTAATGAGGTCATAAGTTTGGGCCCTAATACTATAGGGCTGATGACGTTTATAAAAAGAGGACGAGATACCGGAGCTCTGTCCTCACCACCACACAAGAACATAAGAAGGGGGCCATCTACAATCCAGGAAGAGAGCCGTCACTAGAAACTGAATTGACTAACACCTTCATTTGGACTTCTCAGCCTCCGTAGCAGTGAGAAATACTTTCTGTAGTTTAAAGCCATCAGATCTATGGTACTTTGTTATGGCAGCCCTGAGTAGACTAAGTCAATGCCTTACACATTTTAGTACTGATTGCCACACCTAATAGAGTTCTTCATACATAGTGGACACATCAAAAAGGAGCTGTTATTACCCACTAGGTTAAGACAGTCATTTTATATCCTCCTGACAAACTACTAAAATTTCAGTGAATTGTTTTAATCAAAAATAAATACACAAAACTGGAAAAACAGGAGAAGGAGAAAATTGAAAGAAAATACAAAGCTTTAGAAGATGAAAGCAGTTGGACAAAGAGGGACTAATTTAGCACCCAAGTGGAAGCTGTATCTCAAGCTGGTGGTGAAGTGTTGAGAACCACCCCAGTTCATACCCTATCCTAACTGACAGAAGAACCAGCATTTCTCTGAAGCTATGAATAAAAGGAGTAGGAGAAGGTTGGATGGAGAAAATGAGGAAGAATTGGTGAAGTCTGTCTGAGAAGACCTAGATTCTCTCCTAATTTATGCCCTGGCACTTCCCCCATGCTGGTAGAACTCCAGAGATTTGTTCCCCAAAGATGTTGAAAAGAGGATGACAAATACAACCAGGAATAACATGTGTCCCCAAGATAGGAGGATTAAGCAGTTCCATGGCTGCCATCTACACGCTAAAATGCTAATGTGGAAAATCCCAACTCTTCCCTCACTGAGTCCTGGGAAGATTAGCGGCCATAACCCTGTACGTCATAGGCTGGTGAATCTGAACTGCCCAAGAAGAAATATGTAAAGATACTTAAATTGGGGGTGACTCCAGAATGACCCACCCACCTTACCAGACATTGACACTCAACATTGAAATGTCCCACTCATATTGCTCAAAGACTTTCATCGGCTTTCTAAGCTGTAAATCTCACCTAAAACAGATGCCGTGGACTCCAGGTATTGGAGGAAAACCTCTAAAATTGACAATAGAAACCAGAAACACACACACACACACACACACACACACACACACAGAAATAAAGAGCTTGAAGGAAATAGACCACAAGAAAAATAACATTAAACTTAAAAATTCAAGATAAAAGAGGATATTGAATCCAAGAAGCAAAAACAGGATCATTTTAATTAAAAAGGAGCATTCTGAAAACAAAATATACATCTAGAGATGACTACTCTTGAGTCTTATTTCTTCCAAACATCCAGGTTTTGGTCTTGCTGGATGGCTTAGCCTGGGCAAGGATTATAGCTCCTGGAGGTATCCCCAACTTCACCCACTGATGGTCCCACCCTGCGCTCTTTTAAACTGAGGAAAGCAGACTCTTGCCTTAAATCTCTCTCCCTGTACTTTCTCCAGGTAGCCTTTAACTAATAGTGGATTTCCCTGAAACCCTGAATATTATCTTTCCCTGAATATGCATACGTTTATATTTGTTACTTAGCTTAACAAAATAGAACAGTGTTCATGAATGCATATACACGTGCTAAAACTGTTTGATGCCCACAGCTCAGATAGTGCTTATCTCAGATTGGGAGAGTGATCCATATAGGAAACAGCAGCAGCATATAGGACTTTAAAATTACTGGTAATGTTCCTTCTTCATCTGGTGGTGTCTCTTTTCTTGTTCTTCAAACTACATAAATGTGCTGTGTAGTCTTTCTATGTATGACCCATTTTGCCATATAAATAGATAAGATGTGGACAGAAGAAGCACTAGAGGTACAAATATCATAAATCTTTCAAAGCGCAGTTTGGGGACTTTAAAAAACAATCTTTCTACCTCTCCATTCTGGAAGTGGAATTACTGTCTACTTTTCAAGGCTATTGTGCTAATAATTAGCTCAGGCCATGTTGCTTACTAGGTTCTCAGGAAGTGTTACCTGAATTTGCTTTCAAAAAAACTTTTTCGCCACTAATTACCATTTGTTCAATCTAATGGCATTGTTCATTTTTATTTTTATATTTTTTATTACTTTTTTGTTGGTTTAAAATAAGGGTAGACACATGATGTTCTTCATTATTTTCATTATCTTATGTTTGGTTTTGTTTGTCTTTTTAGCAGTGTCATATTGAAAGCACCTGGGAAATTAATTGGCTAACATTATATTGTCAAAAAAGTTTTCCTGAATAAATTAATGAATTAATATTCAATTTAAAAAACTTAAACATAGCACATGTTTACATTTGAAATGAGACTAATGCTCTAGGTTTGGAAATTAAAACACTTCGCTTTTTAATACAAATTTATGATTTCTTAAAAAATAAAATGCACCAAAAGATTTTCTTTGATAAAATGATGGAAAATTAAAATCATAAACAGGAAAGCAAGGAAGCAGTATTGTATACTTTATGAACTGTACACACATACATACCTACATACTTTTCAACATGGGTTTTATGATGTATATATGTATATATATACATATAGACACAGTTTTGAACATGATATTTATTATTATTGTTAACATCAGTGGTTATGTCTAATCTTGAAATTTATAATACCATATTAGAGTGTAATTTACATACATAGCTCTATGATCCTGATGAACTTACACTATTTTCCAGATTAGAATGTTTCGCCCATTGAAATCTCATAAATTTGAAGAATATATGTATATATTTGAAAAGTTGATCATAAAAGAACAAATATAAGCAAATAATCAATCTTACTAATAGCCCTATAATTTAGATGCTTGTAAATAGATTGGATCGGCCTGCTTACATAGTGTTAGGATTGATAATAACCAGGTATTGTGTCTTAGTGTGCAAAGATCTTCCTTGCTGGCTTGACAGGCCCAAGAAATCAAAAATATTTCCAATCAGAATGAAGTTGGTCCTCTAAGGATAATGAAGAAACTGTAGCCAAGGTATTTACATGTGGACATATGAAACATTGATTTACTGAATACTGACATAAAAGTGAGCTGCTTCAGAAATTTTATGTGCAGATCTTTCTGTTATCTGGAGCTAGTCACCAAGGAACCCGAGACTGCAAAAACCATCAGATTCCAGGGCAGATGCATGAGGGAAATTGGCAGAATGAGCATGAAGATGTGCTTCTCTTTCCAAGCACTTCTGACCTGTGAGAATTTCATTATCAGCTCACGTCTTTTACTGTTAAGATGTTAAGAGGGAGATTATCGTTTGCAAACTAAAAGCTTTCTGGGGAGCCTCACAATAATTGATTTTTCTTTCATTAAAATTCTTGATACCTGGCACTCCAGAAAAGTTGAAAAGATCTTTGGAAAGCTTTATTTGCAGGTAACATAGGCACAAAGAAAAGAACTAATGCAAATTACCCATATGTGCTTATAATGATGACAGTTCAATAGAGCTTGGCCCTCCAAGTATGGCTAAAAGGTGTCACTACGTTTAAGCAGGATTTCTAAACTATCCAAGGGTATTCATTAAAAGAAGTGGCTCATTAGATGCATTTCAGTATACATACAAAGAAGAAAATAAGCAAGTGAGGTTCAAGGAAACCAACTCCTTTTTGGATGACACTCTATAAATCAACCTCTGAGATTCTAAAATACATGTCAAAATGTTTTTGGTGTTTTGAGTTCAAACTTAAAAATCGCCATCTTTCCTAAAATGTATCTGAAATAAAATGCGATGATTGTCCTTCCTTTACTCCCTACACTGAAGATGTATACATGTAAGTAAGGCAATGCTACAGGGCTGTACGTGCCAGCAGAATTAAGTTATTGCTATGATTTAGTTATTGGTATCAGGTCGGGAGTGTAAGGAAAAATGTTTGATAACTTAGATTCTACCATAAGAGTCCATGGTCTAAAAATGACTGCTGGGTAGCAGATAGTCTCAGTGTGTTTGAGAAGAACAGAGCAGGAAAATTAAGACAAATGAATAGAATTTTCTCAATTTTAAGGTGTTTTTCCCCCCAAAGTTTTTTTTTTTCCCCTAATCATTTGCACCTGCTATGGCTTAATTGCAACTAATGAGCATTGGCAGAAGAATTTGAAATTGGTGGACCTAATATACAGCAGTGGTTTCATTTTTTAGGAAATGTTTGTTAATCATTGTGATGTTTTTGTTTTGTAGCATGAATATTTAATTAAATTGAGCATCCCTGAATTCCATGAACTTAACCAAATTATGTAAGTTTGTGCTAACTACATTCATTATATTATTACATATAATGATATTTCATTATGCTCTGAAGGGAACACTACAACTTCCAGGTGGTTCTACACATGAACAACTTTAGGAACCACTGAGCTATAAAAATATCTTTTCTTTAGCCCACGTGATAAGCAAACATCAGTGGGAACTTACTACTCCCATTGCCAGTCATTTACAACTGAAGGAAATTACAAATTATCTTTCTCTTATTCCCTGGCACCATGTTTATTTTATAATAACTTTTTGTCACAAAATGCAATTAGTTATTACTTAAAAGTTTTTTCTTGCCTTTTTGCCACACCAGATAGTAAGTTCTCAATTGTATCTCCAGGCTGAGCAAGTCACATAGTGAAAACTCAGTAAATACTTGTCAATTTATTGAATTTGTTTAGTAGAAAGAAATCTGTATTCCAAGTTCCAGACTATTTCTTCTTCTCTTCCCCCTCCCCTTCCCCCTCCCCCCTCCTCCTCCTCCCTCTTCTTCTTCCTCTCCTCCTCCTCCTCCTCCTTCTCCTCCTTCCTCTTCTTCTTCTACAATGAATTGACCCATTCCTTAACAAATTGACAAAATAACTGCAGGATGAAACAACTTCACTTGGGAGTTTCCACATGGTCACAGAGTACTAATTTTGAAAGATGTTGCAGAAAACCAGAGTAGACTCCCTAAATCCAAGACAGATATATGCAAAAATAATATATATTTTCAAATCCATGGCTATTCAGATGTCAGGGGATACAGCAGACTGCAAAAGGTGTCCAGGAAAAACCAGAGCTAGGTAGTAGTCAGAGCATTAATTCAGGACTATTGCAATAGAGGAAGAGAGACCTCCCGTATAGAACAGGGCTTAATTATGAATACAGCAGGGCAAGTGGGATTTATAGCCAAGAAGCAGGACAGGGTTAGTAGTTGGAGAGTTACTAACAGGAAAAATCAGGAATAAGTGGGGTTCTGGCTAAACCAACCTAATAGGATTGTTGCCGAGGACAGGCCAGGTAATTGGATGTCACCTGGGGGTAGGTAGAGGATGGGGAACATGATGAGATATTGAGGGTGATCAGATATGGAGGGGGTGATTCTGGTTAAACTGAGTGTTCTTAATAAAACTGAATTTCACAAGGACATGCACAGATAGGCCTAGAAAATTCAGGAACCTGACTAGAGTTTGGTCAAGCAAAGAATCTTTGCCAAAAGGGGAAGTAGTAATCCTAGCTCATGATAATAAAATCTGTAATACAAAAGAAACTTTTAAAAACATAATTTTCTTTTCTTTTTAATTGCTTTTCAGTGCTATCAATATTTTGTAGCTTATAGAGGTAATATAAATCCTCCCATACATACATTGGAATTACTTCTCTCATTTTACTCCACTAAATTATATCCCAGTTCGCTTTTTGAGAACATTCTTTCCATGTCCTTGCTCTAAAGAACATAAGTCCTGCAGGAAGCCATTAAGCACAGCTCTGTTCCTTTTGAAGGCATCATTAAGACCAACCCTTTGATACATTGCTATCTGTATCCCCTAGATGCTCCATTGTGGCTAACTCCGTTGCCAACAGGTTTCATTTTTTTTCTCCCCCTTTAATGCCAGGTACAAAGCCTCCTATGTTTTTGACAAAAGCTGCTTGCTGGCCCCATGTGAAAATCCATAGGACATATTTTTTTCTTCATTTTTTATTGAGATGAGTGGTGTCAGCAGACATTGCCTCCAAGTGCTCTCTCTGTGCGCACTAGGAAGCACATCAGCTGCCCTGGGCTTATAGCTGGGTTGAAGTCACACTGGGGTAACTAGGATTTCAAGCAGTGCCCTTGAAAAGGGCTTTGTGAGGGGTGCCTGGGTGGCTTAGTCGATTGGGTGTCCGACCCTTGTTTCGGCTCAGGTCATGATCTCAGAGTTGTAGGCATGGAGATTGCTTAAGATTCTCTCTCTCCCTCTCCCTCTGCCCCTTTCCCCCCACCCTCTGCTCACTTGCGCAAGCACTCAAATAAATAAATAAATAAATAAATAAATAAATAAATAAATAGCTTTGTGAATTACCTGTGCTCAATGAGAAACCTTTTTCTAATCCATCTCTCCATCCCTAACCTTTGAAAGTAGGAAATCCAATCAGATTTTGATGAACCAGGAAACAAAGCAATCCCCAAAAAGTGACATTTTGACTTTTGGTAATGGGAACCCCATTTAGCAGCAGATTGGCTGCCACCCGCAGGCTGACCGTGAACACATTCGAGCTTCTTCATTTAAGATGCTCGCCTTGCCTCTGCTTCTTGTCAGAATCTTGTTTTAAGCTCTTTCAATTTTTTCTCATGTTCACCTTCTAAATAGATTTTGTACTGAGGCTATTTGTTGCATACAGCCTATCCCTTTATTTCCTCTGTGCTGCGTGTATGTGTTTTGTATTCCTTTTCCTTCTTCTCATTTTGGACTCTTCTAGATTCTGTCATCTTTTTGCAGAGCCCATTATAAGAGTTCACCTTTCTGGCCTCTTTTCACTACTTCTATCTTCTACAGCCGTGCTCTTTGAACTTCCTTCAGCCTGAGAAATCCTCGTGTATCTTCTTCGTTCTGTACCTTGTAGAATCATTTGGTTAAATATACTCAAGTAAAACGTGAGAGATACTAATTGCAGGGGGCATTCACTTAGCCTCCTCTATCACCCAACATTCATTTCCTCTCCAGTAAGCCATCCTTCCCCATTCACAGCCATGTGTTTTGGGTGAGGCTAGTTATAGCAGCCATGTCCTGTTAAATGTTGAATAAATGCTTTTGGGCTTAGGGAAAGAAGAACAACCTGAATTTACACTGTTTGCTGATATCCATGTTGTAAATATTCCCATGGTCAATTTCAAGCTAGAAGTCACTGAACGTAGGGTTAGGAAGAGATGTGCAGTAGCGTACATTTTATAACATCTCCACCAGGCAGAAACTCTATCTGTAAATAATCTCAAGAGTATCTACCAAGATTAAGCAATTTTGTTAAAAAGTACTTTTTAAAAAATACATTAGGTTTGTGAACCAGAAGTTCTTAGTCACAACTATTCACGTCTGTTAATATAGTATAAAAGCAGCCTCAGACAATACAGGAACGAATGGGCATGGCTGTGTTCCAATTAAAACTTTATTTACAAAAATAGACAGCAGACTTGATTTGGCCTGAGGGCTATAATTTCCTGACCTCTAGCATAAATAGTAGTAAAATTAGTAAAAAAAAATTAACAAGTGATTTTTTTTATTTCTTTAGTTTAAAATAATAGTTATTTCATTGTAAGTATATATATCTTCATATTTAATGTGTCTGTTGAACACCCAGCTTGCAAAATTTCTGCTAATCTAACAGTTGGCCATTGTAAGCGAGTACAGACATGTACTCTATCTCACCACTGAATCTATCCCTGCTCCGGGGCGTGGGGGTGAGGAGTCATCCCTTTTTGAATGATGCCAAACAATGTATTCAAAATCATTGAAGATTTTGACTGGTTGAGGACATAGGAATGTGACCCAATGCAAGTGAAAAAGTTTCAGAAAAAGGTTTATGTTTAGTGAAGTTTGTGGAATATAAGGTTGTCTGTATTCTCCAAGAGCAACGGAAGGAAACTATCTGTCTTCCCTTGGGTAATGTAGGAGTGTGGAAAAAATGTCTGGATAGTGGCAGTCATTTAATATTGTAAGGGGAGAGCCTGAAAGTTCCTACAGGGTCATTCGCTGTGTGAAACCTGAGGATTGAAATGCCACCATGGAGAAAGAAAAAGAGGCAAAAAAAGTGACCTTAGCATCTTACTCTTAACATTAGTAACGTAATCTGAGTGGCTGGATCCAGTCTTACCTGAAGTCAAGACTACTTTTCAATGTTGAGTAAATTCCCTTCATTGTTTAAGTCAGTTTAGTGGGTCTCACTGTTATTGGAATCAAAAGATTTGTCAGTAAAGCAACTGCATTCCACCATCTTGTTTCCAAATGACCCCAGGCTGCATGCGGTATTACCACCATTAAGGGAGAACTTTTGAAGCAGTTCAGAATTAAATACCTTCTTTATTTCCCAACTATTTGCCTTTTTCTTATTAGCTTTGGTTTTGTGGGCACCTTATTTCACTCTTGAATGATGTGTGTTAGGATGTGTGGTGTGATTGTCTATTCATAGATCAATAGTTCTCAAAACTAGCTATCCAGCCAAGTTGTCCAGGTGCTTTAGAAAGCTCAAGAGGACATTGCGTCTTTTCTTCTAGGGCTTCTTTTTCAGTAGATCCAAGGTCGGGCTTGGGTATCAAAATCCTGGATTGTATGAATGAGTCTGTGTGCCATTATGGTTGAAAGCCCCTGTCATTGTGCATCATTTCACTGCTGGTTTTAGAAGACACAGAGAGGAAATAATTTACTGGAAAGGTAATAATTTACTGGAAATAATAGAGAGGAAATAATTTACTGGAAAAAATGAGTCTTGTTGGATCTCTCTAAAGTTAACCATGTTATGATGAAAGTTGATAACTCAATTTATACATCCCTCTATTCAGTCATTCTCCCTAAAATTAGTATTGGATACTCATTTCCATTTGCCTGGCAAATGGTAGAAAATTTTTAAATACTGGAGGTACACATCAAACAAAAACAGAAGAGTCCCTGCCCTCGTGGAGTTTATAGTCTTTCGGAGAAAGACCTATCTTAATAGGTAGATACAGACCAAAGTGCCATGATGGAAGTAAGTATGATCATGGTTGGTGGCATTACTGGGAGTGTCTGAATTTGTATGAGTTAAGTGAAGTCCATGCACTTGCACGCCTTAGGGTGCATGCCTCCTTTGGTTGGTGAACCAGCCATTCAAATACCTGTTGACAAAAGGCTAACTACTCATTCATCCATCCCACAAATAATAATTGTCTACTAAGTGCTGTGTGGGATGTGGTGAAGTCAATTCACTTTATAAAAGACATAGGGTTTTCTGAGTGGAGAAATAGAACTAGAAAGATAGTGTTTAAAGTAATTTACTCTCATTGAATAACTCACAAAAGTACAAGATGCAACATTCATAAGGTAGAACAGATCAACAATGAAAAGAAAAATCTCTTTCTTCTTTTTTTTTTAAAAAGATTTTATTTATTTATTTGACAGAGATATAACAGCCAGCGAGAGAGGGAACACAAGCAGGGGGAGTGGGAGAGGAAGAAGCAGGCTCATAGTGGAGGAGCCTGACGTGGGGCTCGATCCCATAACACCAGGATCACGCCCTGAGCCGAAGGCAGACGCTTAACCGCTGTGCCACCCAGGCACCCCTCTTTCTTCTTTTTCCCAGCAGCCCACTTCTCTCCTCTCTCCTATAAAACCAGTCGTCGTTTCCTGTTTCTGTGTGTTCTTCAGGAGAGACTATAAGCATATGCAAGTGTGTGCATGGTATTTACACAACTGGTGGCATAGTGTACCTGCTATTCTGTAGCTTGCGTTCTTTTAACTTAATAATATATACTGGACATTTTTCCACATCATATATGCATAAATGGATCTTTTTAATGATGTTATAATAATGTTTTATGTGGCTGTACTATAATTTATTTAATGAGTCTCATATTTGAAAGATTAATAGGTTATTTCCAATTGTTTGCTGTTAGGACTTCAGCTAAGAATTTTCTTACATAATCATCTATTAACACATCTGAGATTGTCTGGAAAATAAATTCTTTAGAATGAAATTGGTCAAAGAATAAAAACATTTGTGATCTTGGAAGGTATCCTTACATTGTCCTCAGTACAGGTTGTGCCCATTTACACTCCCACCAGAGCTTCAGCAGACTGTCCATCTCTTTGTCCATAAAACTCACGAACAGAGAATGTATTAACATTAGCTACCATATCTTTGCCAATTTAATAGGTGAAGGTGACAATACTTTAATTTATATTCATGTTGCTTGTGAGTGAAGTTGAACTTCTTGTTTTTAATATTTTAAAATGCCACTTTTACCTTGTCTGTGGGTTATTTCTTCATGTCTCTTGCAAATTTTTATTGGGTTGTTACCCTTTTCCTTTTGATTTGCAATTGTTATTTTTATATGAAGAAAAACTCAACCATTTTTTCATGACTTCTATTGCAAATATTGCTTATTAAATATTGCCTTTTGACTTCATTCGTAATTTTCCCACATAGAATATTATTACTAGAAGCCAAATATAACCAATCTTTTTGTATTAAACATTCCTCCATGTTTTATTCTCAAACATGTTTATGTTTTTATGTCTAATTTTTTATCCTCCTGTAATTTATTTTGTTATAGGCAATAAATGAGAAATACAACTATTATTTCCAAGAAAGATATCCATTTTCCCTCACTGGCGTGCTGTGCCTATTTTATCCAATAGTAATACCAATTTACTATACGTATTTGGGTCTAATTCTGGACTTTGGCTTCTATTCCATTGGCCTGGGACAGCAAGATTTGAGAGAGGGAGGGAGAAGGTGTTAAAAAGGTCAAGAAAAATATGAGCAAATCAAGGTGGATTACCAGAGTAATGGGTATTACTCAATGAGATGACGAGGAACTCAAGGGTGGTAGACTACTGAAAGAAGAGAGAAAGACCCCAAAATGGAAATGGGTGTGGGGATGTGATCTGCAAACAATCTTCTCCACCACATAGGCTTCCCTGAGGCTAAGTTGAAGCTTTTGTGGTTTTTTTGTTTGTTTTTCCTCAGGTTAAGGTTTCTGAGTAAGCCTTAGTAACTCATAGTCATTAACCACCATTAAGTACAACTGTGGTCATGTCAATATCCACCCTGAATGTCACCAGATCTCAGACCCTCCTCTTTTGACTGGAAGACCTCAGACTCCCCATAGACCTTATTCAGATCTTATTTGGGCTATCATATGCAGTAAATCCCCTCAGAGGATTCAGTGCAAGCTGGATGGCTCCATGTATTTGAGGGGCCACTGGTACTGGTGAGATGAACACATACTGCTTCCTGGCGAATCTGCCTGGCGCAGTGAGCACTGAGGCTACTCTCCTGCTCCTCCATAGCGCTCACTGTGGCTGCTGCCGGGCACTTTCAAGAAAATAGGTGAATATTCTACTTCCTACTCTCTGTTGACCTTGACTCGGATCCTGAAGTAACCCTGCTGGTGCCTAGAATCTCGCAAAGATTTTCACAAACTGTCTTTTGGAGTTTCTGACCATTATCCATCAAGGCTCAAAATACATCCATTAGGAAGGGTAACGGGGCAAGAGCCAACCAGTTTACAGTATTATTCTTATCACTATTTCTGTTTTCTCCAGGAGCCCCTGCCCTGGAAAACCAAAACAAAATCCAAACAAGACAAAAATCAGAAATATATTTTTTTTTCCCCTGCTTACTCCAAAATACCTGACAAAATCAACAAAGATGATGTTTCAACCCATGAAAATATAGTCAGTACTTGGGGGACAGGGCAGGGTTAGATGCTAGGCATTGATTAAAAACTAAAATTTAGGCATGTGTAGAATTAGGACTGGCAAGGCCAGGACAACGTGTATGACACACGTGAGTGTGACATTGTCTATGAAGTCCCATCTTTTAAGTTTTTCACAGCTGGAATAATAATTTTAAGATGCTGCAATTTAGCTTTGCCTCTGAGCACACAAAAATCAATGATCTCACTGTAGAGTGTCCAAATACTCATTTAGATTTCCTCTCTCAAATAGGAGTGTAATTTGTTTGGTTTTCTTTCCCTTGGAATTGCACATGTAAAGGGTTCTGTATTTTAAATTGCCAACTTTATAAGCAATAATAAAGCCTAAATAAGCAAAAAGATCAATAATATTTTCCATGAAATAGTAACACTCCCTTCCCACTTCCTGTCTTTTATATTAGAATGCAACTATTATTGCTGTTTGTGAATTAGCAGAAAAAGGCTATTAGTTCTCCCCACTTTAAAAGGATCCATTCTATTTTCTTACTTTTGCCATGAGAAAAATATCCAAAGAATAATTCACAAGCAATTCAACAATCATAGACAAAAATAGGGGCAGATATAAGAGCAAAGGAGATTTTTACTCTTTCTCTCATGTATTTATTCCATTCCCTGACCCACACATTGCATTCATAAGGTTGTTTATTGAGGAAACTGAGAAAAAGATAGAAAATAACCTTATCTACCCAAACAAAGAAAGTATTGAGAATAAATACAGCATTGAAGTTCAAAAACAGTTAAATGAGTTCTCTTGGTATCATTTATTTTGGCATCCCTGTAGCATTCCTTCATCTGGCTATAAATCCTTATGTTTGGTTAGGGTTTTTTGTGTCTGGAGCTTGTGTCCTGTCTGCTTAAAACAGGAAAGAAATAAACAACCTACCAGTCAAGGGCATGAGTAAAAATTATGCCATGAGTTGGGAAAAAGAACAGTTGTAGGGCACAAGAGGACCTAAAGGAGGTCCTTATCCAAAGTAAGTGTAAAGGAAAGCAAATGATTCAACAATAGGCTTTGTCATCTTATAGTGACTATTCAGATGTACTTATGAGTGTGTTAGCAAAGGAAGCCACTTAGACCTCACACTCTGTTCTTCTTAGTTCCCTTTGATTGCTGAGAAAGACTCATTGATATTTCTCTAGGAGTGAGGGGGTTCACAGTGAGGCTAGACTTAGGACCTGGAGCTAAAGTGTATCAGGAACTCAGAGAGCTCAGGATCCTCTGGTGGCAACCCAGTTTATGCCTTTTAAAAGTGGGAGAAATTGCCAGAGCCTTACAAAGTCAAAATGCATAGCTATTGTAGACTGAAGTCTCCAGGAAAGCCTATTTTGACTCTTAGTTGACTGCAAATGTTTTTTCTCCATCTCACAGTTTTTGCTTTCCAATGTATCTGCTCCTGGGTACGTTTAGCTCATACCTGGGCCTTTATGGTTTCTCAGCCAAGATCTGTCAGCCTTGATCTCAATGTGATCTGACTCATTCTCTTGGTATTTTCAAGATTAGGTGCTTGGAAGAGGGAAACACACTGGTTCATGTCTCCCTTATGCTTTGTCACGAGCAAACTGAAAAGGGGGCTGCCTTTGGCTCTGCTCTCATCTTTGGCCCAATCAACTCTGGCAAGTTTGTGGACATGATTCAAAAATATGGTTATTTTGGGACGCCTGGGTGGCACAGCAGTTAAGTGTCTGCCTTCGGCTCAGGGCGTGATCCCGGCATTGTGGGATCGAGCCCCACGTCAGGCTCCTCCGCTGGGAGCCTGTTTCTTCCTCTCCCACTCTCCCTGCTTGTGTTCCCTCTCTCGCTGGCTGTCTCTCTCTCTGTCGAATAAATAAATAAAATCTTTAAAAAAAATATATGGCTATTTTGCCAGCTGGGGTTGTGAGTTGTAAATGTTTCCTTAGCTAGTATGAGGCTGAACCTGTCTTTGATAGCTGCAGTACACCACCTGCCCATCTCTGTAGGTATATTTAAGGATTTCTTACCTTGTGAATGTTCCCAAGACAACTTATGTATTTTGACTCTTCCCATTGCTTTCATAAGAAATACGTTAAATGCCTATCAATTCGGTGACTCTGGGAGATTAAGTCCCAGTATAATGAGAACAAAAATATTAATGTGTGGGTACTCACTGTCTTAAGATTTTATTTATTTATTAATTTGTCAGAGAGAGAGAGCACAAGCAGGGGGAGCAGCAGAGGGAGAGGGAGAAGCAGACTGCCTGCTGAGCAGGCTGATCCTGGGACCCTGGGATCATGACCTGAGCCCAAGGCAGAAACTTAGCCGACTGAGCCACCCAGGCACCCCAAGGACACTGGCTATCTTCACCCACCCTGGATTTCTAGGAGGAGATGCTACTACTTTTTTATTTAGGTAGTTAAAAAAACGAAATTTGAGTAAACATTAACAATTTTATTGGCTTTATTCAATCATTCATGAATCAGACAGCATCCAATCTAACAGATAGAAAGGAGCTCTGAGGAGCTAGGCAAAATGAAAGACTTTGATAGGCAGAAGGGAGAGAGAACAAGGAAATTATACCAGGCAAAAAAGCAGTTTGGTTATTGCAAGGTTACTTACCCTATAGGGACGGTAAGGCAGATTATTTAACTAGCACTGACCAGGTGATTCCTGATTGACAGGCTTAAGGTACCATTTCTGGGAAAGCCAAAATGGCAATTAAGTTTTGTTTTGGTGTGTGGGGCTTAGCATAATTGACTTCATTTTGGACCTGTTGTCTTGTTTTTAACAAGACTTAAAGCAGTAAAGTTGATTGATTTTTTTATTGAGTAAAAATTTCCCTCACTTGAGGCTTCAGCCAATATTTCCACATATTTTGACTTTCTAAAGCACTAGTATTTCTCCCAATTTCCAATGATTGGCCTAGTTCCAACTCAACAAATTACAATCACTTGCATATACATCCTTAACTGTATGCCAAATTCCAGCCAATTAATCTATGAGGCAGTGTCATCAGCTTTCCATTATTTGAAGTCATGGGAGTCTTTTTATTCATTGAACCGGTATGTATGGAATGATTACAATACTCAAAGAATTGCTGTATGTTTAGGAAATACCACATTGAACACTGACAATATCCCTACATTTTTGCAACTTCAAGTTCAGTAGAGGAAGAGAGGAAATGAATGTTTCATTTTAAATAGAGTGATATAAAAATAAAGCAAGGCAAATTTAATTTCCTTGACATGAATTACTGAACAATACACTTAATTGTTGAAATACATAAAGCTGACCTCAGTTTGTAGTGCTGAGATCTTCACTGAGCTCAGTATCTTTGAAAAGACACAAAGTTATGGTCCATATATTTTAACTGCACCATTCTATGGACCTATAGCTAGATTGTAATATGAACATTGTCATCCAGGATATTGAGGACAAAAAGGAATCTCTGTGACTCAGGATTTGCCAAAAATACATTGTAAATACTCCACATGAGTTCCTGTGCAGTGTGTGAGCCATCTTGGCATATTGCATGGAGTTAATTGTCCTAGACATATCTTCCTACTTTGGGGATGAATGGGTTAAAGCAGCATGGCTGGGGTTTAAATGAAAGGAGGGAGGAAATAAGCAAGAAAGGAAGTAAAAAATAGGAAGTGATAAATTGTACATACAAGACTGAAGAGACCCAGTAAGGTGCCTCAATTTATTCCATTTTTGATATAATGAGGTTTGGATATGAAGGTTGTAGGAAGAGTTTTAAAGTGTCCAGCACGAATGGTGAGACCAGAAAGCTAGGACAGAACAGAAAGGTACTGATATCATGTTGAACCAAAGTGGAAAGGTACTGATTTGCTTACATTGAGACTAGAGTTAGGCATCAGCCCTTGTGTTAGTTTACCAGGGCTGCAAAGATAAAGTATCTCAGACAGGTGTGGGGCGGGGAGGGGGGCTGCTTTTTAAACAACAGAAATTTATTTTCTCACAGTTCTGGGGGCTAGAAGTCCAAGATCAAGGTGTCAGCAGGATTGATTCCTTCTGAGGGCTGTGAGGGAAGGATCTGTTCTAGGGCTCTCTCCTTGGCTTTTCCCTGTGTTTTCATATAGTCTTTCCTCTGTCTAAGTGTGTGTTCTATTTCTCTTTTTATAGGGACACCAGTGATATGGGGTTAGGGCCCATGCATAAGACTAAATTTTGACTTAATTACCTCTGTAAAGGCCCTATCTCCGAATATGATCACATTCTAAAGTTAGGACTTCAACATAGGAATTTTTAAAAGAGATACAATTTAGCCCATAACAGCTTTCATATCAAATCCCTAGGTAGCAGACTTCTCCCTCCGGCAAATCATTTTCAGCACTGTCACTAGTGTATAAGCTTTATCTTCTTTGAGGCCATATAAAGCATATCACTCTGTGTTTCAAAAACGATCATTTGAGGCCTTTTAGGATGACTCCAGTCTACCTTTTTAGCTTATCCCACATCCCCCTTATACTCTTGTCCTCTGAACAAATTATTTATCCTGAAACAAACATACTCTCTGTCTGCCTGTATAAGTCCAATCCACCTTTCAAGGACTTGCACAATTTTTGTCTTCTTCCTGAGGTTCTCTCCGAACAATAAGAGAGACGGAGCTATTTTAGAGTAGCTTCTTATGGAAGGGAAAGATACATCTTAGGGTCAAAGACTTGAGTTCTTAACCTAGCATTGTCACTTACATGCCATGGGCTTTTCAGCAAGCCAGTTAACCACTCAAAGGCTCGGAGCAGCTATAACATAGTCTAAGGGAATGCCTATCACGTATGGTTATGGCAAAGATTGAATAACATTACATGGGTCACAGGCTTGATGTGCGGTCTGGAATATACTAGGTGCTCAGTAATCAGTAGTGTTCTGCTTCTCCGGGCCACTGCCATCTCCTTTCTTTTCCTGCAGTCATCTTTGTATGTGTATGAGACCCTCTCTTACAGTACTTACCAACTTAGTGTGGTTTGCTTTTTAACTACCATGTGTGCATGTAAAGTCATGGTTGGGGCAACAGCCATGCTTTATGTTGGCTTCCAAGCTGACTTCTAAAACGATACCAAGACAAGAACCTAGCACATGGAAGAAAAACAAAAATTATGTGCCAATGGAAAAGCAAAAGGATTGGATTGAAAGAAAACATGTGGAGTTTTATTTCATTCCACTATCCTACATACATTCTTGTAAATTGCCAATGTGTGTGAAAAGTACAAAACCCAATTCCATCTCAGAAAGATGATTGAAGACCTGGGTTATCCTCAGCCTGGATGATTAGTCTCTAAATGGTTGTGAGCTGATGTAGTTTGCTTGTTTTACTTGATATCTTGAATATTTTAGGTGTTTTAAATATAGAAAGATGAAGGGACAATCAGGTAAAATGGCTTTTGCCATTCGATACCCATCTATATTCTGTTCACATGCACCTCCACTACCAAAAAGAGAACCATTCTATACTGCCCCACTATCAATAAAATGATCCTTTAAATATATATAGTGAGGCTAATTGTTAAGGCTCTTTATAAACACTGACTAATTAGTTAATCAATAATACTTTACAGGCTTTTTTCCCCTCACCACAGCTCCTCCTATGACTTCATTTTGTGTTTTATTGGGCAGGATTTCTTCTGCCCATGCCACTACTGTGTTAAGTCTCTTAATGGTAGTCGTAAGTCAGAGAAGGCAAAGGGATTGTCTCCCATCCCCGAAGCAATTAATACAGCCTTTTATCTGTTAGACTGACAAATGCACCAGGAACAGCATCTTAGTGAAATGGACTTGCAGGCATGTGTTAGGGTTTAGTTTCATCCTGAGGCTTAATTATTTTTCAGTGAGAACTGTCTTCAGTTCAACATTACCATATGCCAGTGGAATAGAAACATATGGAAAAGTTGTAAAGCAAAACCAGATAACCATTGCTGCGTTCTTTGCTTAAATTCAAGAGAGTTAATCATTTCACATTAACAGGAACTTCCAGACAAACTACTTTCTTTCTGTTCTCTTGGTGGGGATTAACTAGAAACTTGGAAAACTAGTCAAGCTTGTCTTTTTTTGAGACTTCTGCAGCATGGTAAGGAGATCTTACTCTGAAATCAGTGAGACCCTGGTTCAAATTTGGACTCCAACGCTTAGTATAAGTTGCATAACCTAAGACAAGTTACAAATGTCTACAATGCTCAGTGTTCTTGTCTATGAAAGAACGATGATGTTGCATACCTTGTAGAATTGTATTGTGGGAATTTGAATAAATGAATGATGTGTACATAATATTTTAAGCAGTATTCCCAGTTCCCAACATGATAAATATCCAGTAAATATTGGCCATTATTGTATTCACAGATCGTTGTAACACTAGCTTATTCATCAGGTCAATCTTAAGCATTCAATACAAATGGGAGGCATGAGACAAAAAGAGAATTATAAGCTAAAGTTGAAGGGAAAATGATTATTATGCTCCTTTATAGGACCCTCAATTTTATTCAGGACACTTCAGGTTTGCCGGTTCAATTAATAGTTCACAATACCCTCCACTATCGCCTATCCTTTTCTCTTCTTTTATTAAGCTTTAGTTTAATTTATTTAAAATTATTTAATTTATAATAAGTGTTTGATGAGATAAAAGGGAAAAGAACTTTCTTGCTTATCCTCCTGCAGCTGAGCTGATATGGTTTAGGCTTTATATCTTTTTTTTTTTTTAAAGATTTTATTTATTTATTTGACAGAGATAGAGACAGCCAGCGAGAGAGGGAACACAAGCAGGGGGAGTGGGAGAGGAAGAAGCAGGCTCATCGCAGAGGAGCCTGATGTGGGGCTCGATCCCGTAACGCCGGGATCACGCCCTGAGCTGAAGGCAGACGCTTAACCACTGTGCCACCCAGGCGCCCCTAGGCTTTATATCTTGAGAAAGGGTAGTCCAAGTTAATAACTTGGATTTTATGATGACTTTCTTCAGTGTTTTTCCAGAAATGATCAGTGGCTATGATCAATCAGAATGGATGAGAATGGTCTTGGAAGTCTGCTTCCATGCCGGGTATAAATCTTTTAGTTACTGAATCAAGTAAAGGTCCAGCAGGAGGTTGTTCCAAGTCTTGAGGCGGTGTCAGGGGAAGGACTGAGAGGGGTCACGTGGAGATTTCATAGCAATGGCTACACGCCAATCACTACAGAAGCATTTTAATATTTTAACATTAATATGGTAATGCTACGGTGTACCAGTTGAATACCAGCCCTACATTTTTTCGCATATTCGGTTATGATCTCCGTCCTCTACTTCATTGGAGCCCAATTTCTCTGAGCACATATTCAAATGATGAATGCAAGTTGATAAGTTTAAAGCTCCACAGAGAAACAATCTAGGACAGTGATTAAGAATTTGAGTTTTGGGGGGCACCTGGGTGGCTCAGTGAGTTAAGCATCTGCCTTTGGCTCAGGTCATCCTCCTGGGGTCCTGGGATCAAGTTCTACATCAGGCTCCCTGCTCACTGGGGAGTCTGCTTCTCCCTCTACCCCTCCCCCTGCTTATGATCTCTCTCTCTCTCTCTCAAATAAATAAAAATCTTTAAAAAAGTGTTTAAAATTTAAAAAAAAATTTGAGTTTTGGAATTAGGATGACCTAGATTTGAGTCCTGCCTCTGTCACTTAAGAGTTATATGACCTTTGGTGAATCACCTATAATCCCTGAAGCTCACTCATTTGTTCACACATGCATTCGATCAGGAGACATTTATCATACACCTAAACTAAAATACCCCAAGTGAGTGAGTAGAGGATGATGAACAGCACAGAGGTAACTGATATGAAGATTACATTAAAATTGAGCAATATGATACAAAAATAAATTATTTAACAACTAATTTCTTATGGTGATACATGCTATTGAGGAAAAGATAAAAGAAAGAAATAGAGGGGGAGAAGTCATTTAGAAAGGTGATCAGGAAAGGATTCTCCATATAAGTGACATTAGCGCTGAGACTGGAATAGTAAGGAGTAGCCAGCGATGAAGAGCTGGCCAAAGAGCATTGCAGGCAAAGGGAATAGCCAGAGAAAAGGCTATGAAGCAGGGATATACTCAGTGAGTTCAAGAAATAGAATAAAGAGAGTGTATGAGCAAAAGCCTGTCCTGAGATGATGTCGGAAGGGTAGGCAGGGGCCAGATCATGGAGGACCTTACCAGCTACCATAAGAAGTTGAGATTTTTATTTTAAACATAGTGGGTGGCTATTGGTGTTTTCAGCAGGGAGGTTGCAGGGTCTTATCTTCTTCACCTGTAAAATGGGATGCTATTGGTGGCGATGAAAGGGTAAATGAGGAAATGCGTGTAAAATGCTCAGCAGCCTCTGAAATATATTGAGCCCTTGGTAACTAGTGAATTAAATGTTTTGGCTGCTAATGTTTAGCCAGGGGACATCCTTGCATCTCCAACATGAAGGAAAGAGAACAAAAGGTTAAACCAAATGGACCTTGGCAAAGAACAACCAAGCGTTCTGGACTCTCTAGGCTACAGAGGCTTATGTTGAATAGTCACTGATCGTAATTCAGGATAACAAATGTCTTTTCATTTCATGGAACTGTGGCATGCTGGGACTATCTTGTTTATGAGCTTGATGAATCAGATGAAAGGCTTTCCCAGTGTTGTCTGATACTAATTATCTTTTAATGAAACCTTCTTGATTGCTGTAAAAAATACCCCAAAGTCTGTTTTCCAGGCAACAAGCCAGTGCCACACAGTCAGCAGTGACTAATGCTACTGGTGTGTTGCCATAGGCTGAGAGTCCTTGAGTACCTTTCCCGAAATATGGGATTTCAGGATTCGTGTTCTCATGTTTATGTCTGATATATTTTTTGATACAAATTTTCTTTAGGAATGGTATATACTATCTTAGGGATTAAGGACAAAATAGATCGTATTATTCTCCCCTTTCCTGAGACCAGATTGGCCTTCTGACAATTTCCATTTCCAATATATTGGCACTCGTTTGTCAACAATACTGTGTTTTGGAGAAGACCATCACTAAACTTGAATTTGCAATCACCCATTCTTTTTCCAAGAGGCATGATCCCCCCACCTTGAATGACCTTTGTGTGAGAAGATAGTCGCTTTTACAAGAAGTAATAAAAGAGCAGTGGACAACACAACTGCAAGTATCATCCAATGCCCTTGGTTGCTTTGACATTATTGTTGGATGTTTTCAAGCTGTCAAAACCCCTCTGCCTCAAGACCCAATTCAGCCATTGTCTGACCAGACAATGTGGCCATTGTGTGAATAGGGAGTGAAGACACCTAGTCGCAGACCAATGAGAAAAAATCCACATAGGCTGGCAGGCAAGATGGGGCTAGTTAAGAAGGCTTAAACTGCTCTAATGTCAAGAGACAGTAAGCAGATTGTCCTGGCAGCTGCCAGAGTGGCCACTGATGCAGCTCTCTTCCCGTTGCTATGACCACAAAGTCCAGAAAGTAATTTTGTGTTAACCTTTCCACCTCAGTCCCTGAAGTGTCATTGAGACCTCTAAAAATCAGTAGAGGATAATAAGAGCTTGTACCTGGCATTGGTCTTCAGTGAGCGATAGTGTCTAAAAGTAAGTGACTGGCCCTGGCTTTCCATTTTGAGGTTTCAGGGTCTAGCCCTTGTCAGTGACCACCTATCATGAGAAATGTCAGAAATCATGTTAACTGTAGGGGCACCTGGGTGGCACAGCGGTTAAGCGTCTGCCTTCGGCTCAGGGTGTGATCCTGGCGTTCTGGGATCGAGCCCCACATCAGGCTCCTCTGCTATGAGCCTGCTTCTTCCTCTCCCACTCCCCCTGCTTGTGTTCCCTCTCTCGCTGGCTGTCTCTCTCTGTCAAATAAATAAATAACATCTTAAAAAAAAAAAGAAATCATGCTAACTGTAATGCAGAAGACTGGGGTAGAAAACAGGATGTCGATTTATTAGCACACAGTAGAAAATATAACTGTCTCATAGAACTGAAACCCCTGTATTTATGTGATTATTTCACAGTTCCTATGATATAGAAAGCACAATCATTATTAGAAGAAAACTTTGTTGAATCGTTATAAAGAGATAAGAAATAGTAAAGTCCAAATCACCAGTACTTTCTCTATTTACAGGTAGACTGCTTCATTGCAGTTTCTTTGGCTGTAAGCACCAGAAATCCACACTGACTAGCTTATATTAAAAATGAATTTAATAAAAACATATGGGGAAGCTCCATTTAAGGAAATACTGAAGAAATGGATTTCGGAGAGGACAAAAACTAAAGTAACTCTGGAAATCCGTTGCAAGCTAATGTGTTGGGATGTTGAGGAGGCCATTTTCTTGAATCTGTTCCAGTAGTTTTCTTGTCTTTAATTACTTCACAAAAGGTTCGATTTTCTGACAGAGGAAGTTGGCTATAGCCTGGGTCAAAAGCTTACCCCCTGAGCAGGGAAGGGCAGAGAACCTTGATGAACCCCAAGTATACCTTACATTGAAGATGGGTACTAGATTCTGGGTAGACCAAAAAATAAATGCACTGAAAGGAAAATTCAAGAGTTGTTTGATGGGCATGAATACAGGACAAGAGTGCATATGTGTATGTGCATGTGTGTGTCCTTTTATTTTGCATTTTTGATACTTTGACATCTTGAGGCCTCACTGACTCTGGAGGCACACAACCCCCCAGGGTTAGCTAATTTCTAGAGATAGTAAAAGGACACATCTTTCATAAAAAAAAATCAACAAATCTAGAGCCGATACCCCCAACCACTTCCTTTACTGGGCTCTCACTCTGGGCCATTTTTTCCACCTGTCTTAGTCACCCCAAGACCAGGTATAATAGGCAACCAGGAGCAACCCTTAAGCCTTAAGCCTCAGAGCCCACTGAGATTATTCAAACTAGCCAATACTCAGCCTGCTTACCCTGCCTCACCCACTCCTTCTAAAAGAAACTAACATAAAGGCTCTTGACCACATCTTCCCCTTGTTCTTCTACCTTGTGAGTGGCCTGGGTGCCACCTCATGTGGCCCTGCATGGTTTGCTGTGCTTACTGTATCTAGGAAACTGTGAGTAAATTACATCCTTCATGGCAGTCATTTCTGTGTCTCCATGTCTTACCATACTTGATTAAAACAAGTCATGGATACCCTTAAATATATATATATATATATATTAATATATATAATATAATATATACATATATATAAATATATAATATAATATATATTATATAATAAAATATATAATATATAATATAATGTATATGTATATATACACACACACATATATAATTAGTTCAAAAGCTCATTTGAACTGACTGAGAGATGGTAGGTAGATCTCTAGTGTGGCATCTCCCTAAGGATTCTCTAAGAATAGTTTTGCTTGATCACCATCTGGGCTTCCTCTGCTGACTTGACAACTTGACCTTGTGTCATAAGATAGGACCCAGCTATCTACCTCATATGACTTCAAGGTATTCTTCCTGCATTCTCACTTCATTATCTAGAACTGACCTCCAATCCAAAAGCAATAATCTTTCATTTCAGCTCCTTGAGGAAAGGGACTTTCTTGTAAAGTAAAGAAATAATTTTAGAAGAAAAATAATGGGCTGCATCTCAAATGTCACTGAGATGCACACAAATAGAAATCTTAAGTATCGTTGTGACCTTTTGAGATCGCAGCGCTGCCTGCAAGTACTGACCTCTGATCAAGCTAACACAGCAGCATGAGGGTCGGTGTCCACGCCTCACCTGAAGGAGTTAATGCAATTTTCACAGACCCTCAGCCTGTCCCTGGGGGAGTAGTTAAGGTACTAGTAGTCCCTTTTGTCAGTTGGTTCAATTCCTAATGCTTTTAAGGAGAAAAAAAGCGGTGTATGTGTGCGCAGTGGCTGCCCTTTTTAGGGATTCTTTTACTTTAAAAAATTCCTGCTAAACATTTTAGAGAGTGTGATCATGTTTGGTGCCAAATGAAAAATGACATAAGCGGCTTGAGGGGAATCTGCACATTCTGAAGTTTGAGGTGTTTAAGTTCCTCCTGAGGGTGATTCTGAAGCAGAAGAAATAGTTAATTAAAACAAAAAGGACCTTGAATTTTTTGAAGGTGTTTAGGGTTGAGGGTGGTGGGTGGAGAGTTTCAGACTCTCTCTCTCCCTTTTTCTTTCTCTAAATTTCCAGTTTGCGTGTTATTCTGCATATATCCCAATTCCTTATTTATTGTGTATGTGATAAAAGGAGGCAGAGAAGCAGCAATGAGAGTCACAAAAATGACCCAAATCCAGAGTCTTTATCGATATTTAGCATCGATGCTGCTGGATTCTGAGTTCTTCTACCATGAAGACACTAAAATGAGAAAGACGTTTAAACCCCCAAAGGGTTATTTATTGCTCTAGGAGATTTTCCATTTTCTGGGCATTGTTGTGCCTCTCTGCAGAATTCTCCTGCAGCTAAAATTGCTAGGTAAAAGCTCTCTGAACACTTCACATGAGTGAGAAGGAAGTCTTTGCCTATCCCTCCAGACGCTGATGCCAACATGAATCTGCCAGCAGCTATCAGGGTTAATGTCACTTTCTAGAGGTCACCCTGAAGTCTGACTTAGGAGAATTTTCCTAGAGCTCTTAGGGTTTTGGTGAATTCATGCACATCTAAATGTTCCATTTGGCCACTAAGCTTTTTTTCAAAATTTAGAATCATCCCTCAGCCAGGTTCAAAATGGAATATGTATCTTTGATCATGGCAGAAATCCATGAAAATGAAAGTTTCTGAAACATTGGAGAAGAAGGAAGGGGTGCATAGGCTTTGTGAGTGAAAGTCATTGGTTCATCATTCATTTAAGACATGTTTATTGAGTGGAAATTAAAGGAAAATAGCTTAAGAAGTACTAGGGAAAAGTATCTTTGAATAAGGGACACTTTTAGGTAATTTTTGTCTGGCTCTTCATTGGGAAAGGGAATATAGACTAATTGTACATTACGTGTAGCTGTAGTGGGGCCTGA
The DNA here is from genome assembly GCF_002007445.2 of Ailuropoda melanoleuca. Classification (NCBI taxonomy): domain Eukaryota; kingdom Metazoa; phylum Chordata; class Mammalia; order Carnivora; family Ursidae; genus Ailuropoda; species Ailuropoda melanoleuca. The sequence continues at coordinate 39,809,484 of NC_048221.1, read as the reverse complement.
GCTAGAGCCTAAACTGGGAAACAAACATATGAGCATGTTTCACAGACTAGTGGCCAGTCTAAAGTCAGTTTGCAGAGGAACTGGGGAGTATTCTGGCACAAAACTTCTGCTAAGGGTCTGGTATATCTAGGAGCTTCATGCATATTTATTCCTTAAAACAACACTGTTCAGTGAATTTTATTACCCGCTCCATGTTTAAATTACAAGGAAAGTGAGATCCAAAGAAGTTCAGTGATTTTCACTCATTCCACTCAACAATATGTATTGAATACCTACCACCCTCCCACCTTTTTTTTTTCTTTGTTCCAGCTATAGTCATGAGCAAGAGACCAGGTCTTTGTCTCCTAAGATCTCACATTCTTAGGATCAGGTAAGGAATCCGGCAGTAAATACGAAAAGCAAAACAATGAAAGAAAACCATCTGTGTTCACTCAGCCATGTGAATCAGAGCTGTAATCTCACCCCAGATTTCCAGATCTGTTTGCCACACTGCCAGAAATTTCTCAGACTCTAAAATCAGGCTCATTTAAATATGCCAGAATTTACCGAATGAATTTACCAAAAGAATTGGTTGGTGCTTTGGGTTTCCACTTTTCTTATCCTTTAAGGTTGCCCTTGATGTTGTTTGTGACTTCTTTTCATCCATAGCACAATGTTGGGAAAACTAGATGGTGAAAGTCAATGTGACTTGCTCCAGGTAGAGTTAGGTATTGGGTTTCTGGAAGTCTAGTCTTTCATTACTTCATTACACTCTTTGAAGTCCTCAGCTTACCTTATTTCGAATCTTATTCAGCACAATTTTCTTAATTCTGCACACTCTTGAGGATGTGTTTACACATAGTAGCTCAGGAGTGCGGGCCAGTGAAGAGAGCCACACCTTTGGTAGTACCTTAATTATCCAATGGAATGTGAAAATGGAGCTGTAGAAGTATGCCCATAATAAAGGAAAACTTTTATTGCAAAGCACTCAAGAATAATAGAAAATATGCATACTGGTACATGTGGTAAAAACGGAGCCCATCATCTTTAGTCATAATGTTGGCCCACTTAAGATGTTTTAAATATTCCTTTATAGGTCCATTTGGAGAAATTATCACTTGAGAAGTGTTAAAGAATAATTTATTTAAAAAAATATGTTATGGACAGAATTGTGCCCTGCCTCACTGCCAATTCGTATGTTGAAGTCCTATCCCTCAACACCTCAGAATGTGACTATTTTGGAGTTAGGGTTTTTAAGCAGATAACTAAGATAAAATGATTACATGATTGGCCTCATTATAAGAGATTAGGACACAGACCGGCACTAAGGGGAAGACCATATGAAGATTAAGAGGAGAAGGCAGCCATCTGCAATCCAAGGAGAGAGGCCTCAGAAGAAACCAATCCTGCCAATGCCTTAATCTCAGACTTCTGGCTTCCAGATCATGAGAAAATACATATACCTTCTTTGACACCCAGTCTGCAATACTTTATTATGGCAGTCCTAACAGACTAATAGAGAGGTGTAGTTGAAAGTCTCATTGAAATTTGAAATAAATACATACCCAGTTTCATGGAAAACCCAAAAGAACAGACACACTTACAGTTACCAGGAATGTTGAAAAGAATTTACAAGTATATAACAAATTGGTCAATATCTATGGGGCAGT